>NC_044356.1:7617641-7806955 GCF_007364275.1 Archocentrus centrarchus
GCTGTACTATTTTGAATAAATTTTTTTTTCTGCTAAATTCCCCTAAATTATGCAGTTTTCATTTATTTAAGTGATACTTCAATTCACTTACAGGGTATTTAAATTAAATTTACTTACAGGTAACTACATTTACTCAAACAGTGGTTATGTTGTATGATGAGAAAGTGGTTTTTTTTCTCTAAATAACACAGAATTGTACTTAGAGGGTACATCCCTGTAAAATACTTAGTCAAAGTAGTACAACCTAATTCAAAATAGTTACAGCCTTATTAAAAGTGGTACAGCCTAATTATACATAACTTAAACTGTTCCCACAGAGTTGGAGCATCACATTGTCCCAAATGTCTTGGGTGGAAGCAGGAAGAGGGAGGAGACGGGAAACGAAGGGGCGAAGAGAAAAAGAAGGAGAAAAAGAAAAAAAAAAAAAAAAAAAAAAAAAACAAAAATAAAAAAAAAAAAAAAAAAAAAAAAAAAAAAAACAAACACAAAAAAAAAACAAAAAAAAAAAAACAAAAAAAAAAAAAAAAAAAAAAAAAAAAAAAAAAAAAAAAAAAAAAAAAAAAAAAAAAAAAAACAAAAAAAAAAAAAAAAAAAACACAACCAACCCACCCCCCCCCACCCCCCCCCCCCCCCCCCCCCCCCTCCACCAAACTTTACACAGTCAGACAGGTGCCGTTCCCCTGGCAACCACCAAACCCAGACCCCTCCCTCAGATTGGCAGATGGAGAAGTGTGATTCATCCCTCCAGAGAACACGTCTCCACTGCTCTAGAGTCCAGTGGCGGCGTGCTTTACACCACTGCATCAACGCTTTGCATTGAGCTTGGTGATGTAAGGCTTGGATGCAGCTGCCATGGAAACCCATCCATGAAGCTCTCACTGTTCTTGAGCTGATCTGAAGGTCACGTGAAGGTTGGAGGTCTGTAGTGACTGACTCTGCAGAAAGTTGGTGACCTCTGTGCACTATGACCCTCAGCATCCTCTGACCCCACTCTGTGATTTTACGTGGCCTACCACTTTGTTATAATCCCATAACAGCTGACTGTGGAATATTTAGTAGTGACTGGACTTGTTGCACAGGTATCATCCTATCACGGTACCACACTGGAACTCACTGAGCTCCTGAGAGTGACCCATTCTTTCACTGATGTTTGTAGAAGCAGTCTGCATGCTTAGGTGCTGGTTTATACACCTGTGGAAGTGACTGGAACACCTGGATTCAATGATATTGATGGTGAGTGGATACTTTGTTTCATTCACACTGTGCTGCCAAGTCAAATACATGTAAATAACATTTTGTAATTCTTTTTGTGATTAGCTTTAATAACAATATTCTGCAGAGTTGACTTCTGTGAATTGAATCATTTTCAGCTTTAATTTGTCTTGTTTGGTCATTTAAAAATAAAACAAAATATAAAAACATTTCCTTGGAAGAGTTTGATCCAGCCTGGGGGTTCACTCAGTGACACGTTTTAGGAGTTTGAGGTCAAGTTTATCTTCAAAGTACTGAGAAAATGATCTTATTTCACAACTTTTGCTGCTTCTTACAGGCTTCAACTAAAAGTAAATTCAAGCTGATTTAAGCATCTTAAACTGACCACAGAGCCACATAAAAATGAAGCACATTAATGTGATGTTACTTCAACAGGAAGCTGAAAACGAGGGAGCTTCAGTCAGATCTGAGGAATCACCATCAGACAAACACCAATCTGAACAGAAGTCTTATTCATAAAACAAAGAGTGTATCCTGGAACCAAACAACATTATCTGGATTAAACTAGGTTTATTGTTTATGTATTGTTTATTTATTTGTGATCAATCTATCTAACCTGGGTGATCCTTCCTATTTTATTTTAATTTTTACTTATTTATTTACTTTACCCTTCTTTTTTTTTTGTTTGTTTGTTTTGTTAATTGTATGTATGTGCACTTATGTGCATATATGTGTGTATGTGTGTGTGGAACGCAGGTGGGATGTGTAGAATGTTCTTGCACTGTTTCCTTTCTGTTTACATATATTTATATGTTCCATAGGTTTCGTTCATGTTTTTTTTTTTTTTTTTTTTTTGCCTGTCATGTCTGGCAGATCTTGCAAACAGAACTGTGATCTGAATGCATTGTTGTGCCAAACATATTTGCTATTTCAAGATGAGCTCTATAGGTTCTCTATAGGCTCCTCTTGTTACTGTGTAATCCTTTATTTTATTTGAATTATTTTTAACATGCTATTTATCAAATTGTGCCAGAAATGACAGGCTTAAGAAATAGAAAAGAGAAGAGAAAGAAAAGAGAAAGGGAAAGAGGAAGAAGAAGAAAGGGGAAAAAAAAGGAGAGAAAATAGAAAAAGAAACAGGAAAGAGTGCAAGTAAGTAAACCAAATAGTTAGCCACTTGTTAAACTTAAGATATTGACAATATCTGCAAAATTAAAGATTGTGTGGGGAAAAATAAATAAATAAATAAATAAAATAAAAGAAGAATAGTTATACAAACCAACCATTTTGTGTCATTATGTGGGTGTATGTGTTTGTGTCATGAAATGTACTTACCAATGAAGGCAGAAAGCCGCAGCACCGCCCATCAGAACCCAGAGGCAGGCAAAGAGAATCCCAGGAAGCCCAGGCCACCAGCAGCCCATCAAGACCTACGAAGACCCGCGGCCACTCATTCCAAAGACAACCGTACACCCCTCCCAGCAGACGGAGGACGGAGGTCTCAGATGGAGTCCCAGCAGCCAAGGAGCAAGGGCACCAGAGCATTCGAGGCAACGAGAAGCCCGCCCCCGCCCCAGCGGCCAGCCCCCCGCCCGGCCGGCCGCAGGGCCCCCGGGCCCCCGGCACCCAAGGGCCGCCCGAGCCCCCACAGGGCCCCCCCCCACGCCGAAGAAGCCAACGCAGCCCCGCGCCGCAGCCCCCAGGGGAGCAGGTCACCACCCACATCAGAACATCCAGCCCCACCCAGGAACCAGGAGGTACCCACACCCAGGGGGGCAGGGGGGGGAGAGGCAACCAGCAAGGAGCGGTCAGGAGGCAAGCCACCGGCCCAGACCCAGGTCCAGCCAAACATACAACCACACGCACACCGGCAAGCACACCCATGTACACATTTATACACAAACACACTCTCCCACACACATATAAACATAGATACACCATATTCACTCGCCCACCCATACTCACGAAGACTGTGACAAATACAAAGACACACATTCATCCATAGCTACCCACTCTCTGAAGATGGGAGCGGAAACCACCCCAGGGCCAACAGTGACCCCAAGATGCCGCCAGCCCGGTCCCCAAGGAACCACCCGACCCCGACCCCGGGCGAGGCATAAGAAATCGGGGTGTGAGATGGCCCACCCCCCCCCTCCCCCCCACCCAACTTATAAGTGTATGTGTTTATGTTGTGAATGAATGAGTTGTATAGGGTGCAGTTAAAATTGAGGGGGCAGTTGTGCCACAAGCACCAACTGCTGGACGTCAGTGCTCGCCCACACTGCCCCCCCCAAAAACCCTCCATGTCTAAAATGCAAATAAAATTTGGGGACAGACAGAAATGAGGATCTGAATGGGGCCACCTCAGCGGCCGCCCCTCATCAACCTCTGTGTAACATGCCTGCCCCAAAGGTCCTATATGTATCGTGTAGTATGTGTGCATGTGTTGTGAATTATAATGTCTATAGTGCAATTAAAAAGGAGATGCAAGTGGCCGCGTGATTCTGCACGCAGCCTCTCAACCCTACACCCTACGTGTGTGTGTGTGTGTGTGGTGGTGGTGGTGGGGGGGGGGGGGGGGGGGGGTAAGACCAGGAAGGTGGGGAAAAAAAAAAAAAAAAAACCACCCAACCTGGAAGAAGAGAGCCAGCAGTCCACTGGCTCAGTAGGCACCCCGACCTCCCACACCCCAGCACAGGGCAGGGAGGGGTGAGCCCGGGGCCATGGTGACAGCATCCCAGAGCACTGCAGCACCTGAGACTGGTGCCACCGCCCCCATCATAGAGGGTAGCCCACTCTCACTAGACGCCCATTCACTCAACAATAGACACAAACAAGCGACAGGACATGCTGGCCTGAGTTGGAAATACGGTGCCCCATCCCCACCAACCACCCCACCGCCGTCCCCACCCCCCACCCCACCCCCCGGCAGCGCAGGCACCCCAGGGCCCCAAAAGCGCAGATCGGACGTCCCAACGCAGGTTAGGTCAACCCACCCCACCCGGTGGCGCGCCCGGGACAGCAGAGACCCCCCAGCGCCAGGGGGGACCCACCGGGAGCCGGCACGGCCCCAGGCCCGGGGCCCCGGGGCCCCAGGGCCCAGCCCCCAAGCCACCCAGGGAAGACCAGCCAACCGACCGGGGGCCGGCACCCATCACCCCAAACACCCCGGACCACACCCCAGGACCGCAAGGCAGCACCATCCAAGCCCCCACCACCATCAACTAGAACAGGCACACAGACATCACCAGAAGGTCGCCCCAGGACTTCGTTCATGTTTAATAATTCTCTTTACAATATAGGGGTATAAGGGGATGGGGGGCAACTAGTGCCTTATTTGCCTGTTTTTTTCAGTCTACCTGCATATGTCAGTGATGACTAGTTGCCAAATGTTGTTTACCTGTTCACTGTTCTTTGTCTTCTTAGTGTCTTTGTTTCCTTCCCCTTTTTATCTCTTTTTGTAACTTTGCTATATTGGAAAACTTTAATAAAGAAATTGAGAAAAAAAATAAAATAAAATAAGTTGTGCTATTAATAATTCAAAAAGTTGATGAGAACTTAAATCTAAGTACAGTTTTGTCCTTTAGTTGAAGAATGCAAATATTCACTTATCGTTTCCCTGTAAAACCTACAAACAGCTGAAGGTCAGGACAGTCTGAAATCCTCCAGGAGAAGATCGTGTTATGATGAGGATGAAAGATGGAGGTTGTGATTGGAAGTGTTGGTGAGACACATCCTGCAATCTTTCTGCTCTTCATCCATCCGTGATCTTTATTATCAATAATTTTGTTTATTGATCTTCAGACTTTTTTACTTGGAAATAGATTTACTCATTTCCATCGAGACAGAGAAGACCAGAAGCGGGCAGCATGCACACATCTGCTTCTGACCTCTGAGAATACTATAGTTTCAAAATTATACATATTCAAATATTTTTCTGTTACTGTAAATATTAATATTTCTTTATTTCTATTCAAGAAAAATGAAAACATATGTTGTTTGTTAAAGCTTTTTAAATGTGAGATTATTTTGACCTGATCTGAGGGATTATTGATACTTTTCAGGAGTTTGATCTTCAGCCTTCAGATCACTTTTTACAGTTTCAGCAGCACAATGAGGCGAAAAGGTGATTAAACTCTAAATGTGGATCAAGAAATGGCAGAAAAGTTCTTTTATTGGATCTTATATTCTTCAGCATACACGCTTACTGGCCATTATATTAGGTACACTTGTTCAACTAGCTGATATCTAAACATCTCAGTGCACTTAAGCGTGTGAACATGGTCGAGACGAGCTGCTGAAGTTCAAACGGAGCATCAAAAAGGAGATTAAATTACATAAATGACTGTGGCCTGGTCGGTGGTGCCTGACAGGCAGTATTTCACAAACTGCTGATCTGTGAGGAGCTGTGACGTATTTAACGTGTTCCTGCTGGTCTAAAGAAGCTGTGGTCCTCTCAGCTCAGTTATAACCACCTCCTGCTTCCTCAAAATGCACAAACAGAGGGTCAAAGGTCACCTCCTGGTTCTCTGCTGTTATTCACCATCTGTGAGGTTTTACTTTTCACACTTTGATTCCTGCAGTTACTGAAAAATGAAACATCTGGTCTGCTGTAAATTATTAAGTAATGAGCCCTGATTTAAATGAAGAGTTTTAGGTGTTCAGGAAGTTTGTTCCATAACTGAGAAACATTAAAAAATAGAAGCTGCTGATCTTGTCATGTCCTGGGCCGGGGGCCCAGTGTTTTATGTTGTATAGTTCTGTTTTGTTACGTTTCTGTGTGTAAGCGTCCGGTTACTTCCTGTCTTATTTTGGTAGTCTCTTGTTTTGTGCGCAGTGTGTTCAGTTTTGCTTCCTTGTCTCATCGGTCTAATTTGGTTCACCTGTGTTCCCTCCTGTTTCCACTTCCCTCATCAGCCCTCCTGTGTATTTTAGTCCTGTGTTTTCTCTGCTTGTTGCTGTGTTGTTGAAGATGTTATGTTGGAGTGTTTGTGCACGTTGTCTGGCTCCCACAAGGTTTTTTTTTGGTTTTGCAATAAACATCTTTGAAGTTATGCCTGTTTCTGGAGTCCTGCATCTGTGTCCGTCTCTGCCTGTCACACCACCCGACATGACATATTTTGTTCTCTTTTGCACACAGTGAGCCTGCTGCTGATGACCTGAAAGCATTTTAGCATTTTTCTAACCTGTAAATAAACTATTACAGTGTCCTAACCTACTGAAAATAAATGTCAAGTTTTTCTGTAGCCGCTTTAGACATAAAATCCTTCAATTTTTGCCATATTTTAAAGATTACTTTGTAATCTTTCTTTATCTGACTGATTTGTCCAAAGAAAAATAAGTCTCAAACTGTCCAGGAACACAGAGAGGAGGTTAACAGAGCCCAGCACTGTTTATTGGACACAGGAGGGAAACAAGACACAGGTGAAGATAATCAACACAGTAAGACAGGAAAATAAACCTGAGCACAAAACACAGAGACAAATAACCACCAAAATAAAATAAAACATGAGAATTAACTAACATAGAAACAGAAATAAAGTAAACAAAGGGGAAAAGACAGGAAACACTGAAGGAACACATCACACTCTAACAGCTAAGGCTAAAAGATCATAAGAATAAATGAAAATCAGTGAGCAAAACTATGAACACAAACAAAACCTCAAAATTATAAAGTCAGGTCAGGAATCACGAGGACAGTAAGAGTGAGATGGATATCTGATATCTGGCTTGTAGTGAACAGGAAGAGGCAGAAGCTGCTGAGACGCTGAGAGACACGGAGGGGATCAGTGTGCAGCGATCGCAGCTCAGTGACCTGCTGCAAAGATCACTGCTGATGGTTTTCCTCCTATTAGAACATAAAAATGTCAAATAGATAATTTAATTCAAAATATTAAATATTTGTCACACATAAGGGGACACTATGAAAATTATAGCTTATACTTAATTAATGAACGAGACTCCATGTTCTCTGAGCGTCTCCCTCCAGGAAAATGGAATTAAACTTAGAATAGATTAAATAAAGTGGATGAAACTGAATCTTGTGTTTTTGGTATTACTGAAAATCATTTTTCTACATTAAATGAAAAAGAAAAAAGAGGAACCAGACTGTAGATGAAGACTCCTCCCCATTCTTATAATTAATGAGAACCTTGTGAAACATGAAAATGAAGCATTTATGTTGAAAACAGAGGAAACATCTGTTTTTCTGCTGTTTGTCAAAGCTTCAGTGAAAAATTAATGCTTATTAAATAAATATTTTTATCATTCAGAGAAAGTTGGAGTTACTCTGAACCCGAAAAGATGAATCATTCAGACAGCTGCACTGAGGGCGAAGGTAAGACTTTACTTTTTAGTAGAACTTAAAATGTTTATCCTGGAATAAAAACATCAAAATCTGCACATAACTGAAAATGTATCAAGTCAATACGTGATGATATTAAACTCATTCAAACCGTGTTTATTAAGTTTTATTCACGAGGAGAAAAATGTCATGAAAGATGCAACAATTTATTTAAGAGTTTAAAAAGAGTCCGAGAAAATAAAATGAGGAAGTGTGTTTGTGATGTGTTCACTGTGTGGTTTCTTCTTAACCAGCGTGTTTCCTGTTGGTCTGATGCAGCTGATTAACAACTACTGTAACTCACAAATACTGCATCATTACATTCAAGTACACAGCTCAGTGCTTATGTGTCCACCTTCTGTCTCCTCTGTATATGGAACAGATGATGTTTTCGAATCTCAACACGAACAGTCGAAAAGGTCAGAGGTCACCACCAAGGCAGCGGCAGGGGTGATTCTCTGTGTTGTCCTGGCGACTGCCATCTTTTTGATTTTCTACTTCTGTGAGTTTGAACACTTTTATTCACACAGTTTTAATCGTGTGATGTTAGGACACAAACGCTCCCACCATCTTTTCACTTCAGTGTTTCTAACATGTCTGCTTCACAGCTCCGTCACATCCTCATAAAATACAAATTTACCTCTAAACATATACACACACACACACACACACACACACACACACACACACACAGACAGTGAGAAACAAAATTGAGTGACAAACAGTTTAAACATTAAAAACAGGGCAACCTTATTTTCTTTGCTCATTTTGTTTCTATCACAGCTTCTTGCACACAATGGTCACAATCAGCAGCATGAATATCTGGTACTATGAAACTGCTCAGTACTGTAATGCAGTACTGTAATACAGTACTGTAATGCAGTAGTACATATTCAGCATCCATGTTTTATTGTTTTTGCTCTGTAATCAAACACATTTGAAGACTAAACAGAGAAACAGAGGGGCTGAGCACACAGCCCTGGGGGGGGGGGGGTGTTGAGGGTGAGGGAGGATGAGGGAGGATGAGGTGAGGTGACCCACTTGTACCACCTGTGTTCTGCTGATCAGGAATCTGAAGTCATTGGGGCTGCTGGGGTGCAGTTTCTTTGGGACAGGGACTATGAGATGTAAGAGAAACTGCATGTAGTTATTATTTTATTTTCAGAGGAAATGTGCTGAGTTCCTCTTCATGCATTCATATAAAAGCTGGATTTTATTGTTGTAACTCGCTGAAGTACAACTTCAGTCTGTATTAGTCAGTGTGATGAGGAGAAGAGTGAGAACAGCAGGTCTTTAGAAAAGAAGAACAAAGAGGTGTTTGTGTTTGTGGGTGCAGAGCTCACCACTGAGAAACAGGTTTGATGGTTATTAAAATATGTGTTTATTCTTTCAATAATTAAAGTGACCAGTTTTAACTGAAGCAGCTGTTTGTTTGTTTTTTATTTCCTAGCTTGATTGACTGGAACAACAAAGAGGGGAACATCCTGTCAGGGTGGAGGTCAAAGGTGGAGCTCCTGACCTGAAGAAACAGCCTAACTGGACCGTTTGTCTGTGTCTGACATTCAGCTCAGCCTGTAAACTGATTCTTTCTCAGAAGCAGAGAGGAGGTTAGCAGTAAGATGACAAAATAAATGTGAATATTTTGTGTCTGATTTTTTTCTGTATTTGTATTATTATTGTGCTGCTGTACTGTCACTACCTGTGAAACAGTTTCAGACCATTTTATTTTATTTTTGATTGAATTTTTTAAGCTTTTGCAAAAACTGTTTCCTGCATAAGTTGCCACTGATCCTGCTGTTACACGTGAAAATTAAAAATGATTTGATTCAGATAAAACAACTGTGTTTACTGGAAATAAGCACGTCCAGTCTGCTGACTTCATGTTTCAAATATGTGAAAATGATGTATCTGAAGGTCAGGAGCAGGAACAGACTATCAAACTCACCTTTCTCTGTGTGTGTGTGTGTGTGTGTGTGTGTGTGTGTGTGTGTGTGTGTGTGTGTGTGTGTGTGTGTGTGTGTGAATGGCTGCTGGAGGAAGTAGACCAGAGGCAACAATGGTCCAAAAACTCTAAGCTGATCTTTATTGGGCAGCTCTGAGCTCTCTCTGGAGCATCAGCTGAACCTTTACAGCCTCTTACTGTAATAAATCAAATGTGCAAAATAACACACAGTTCATGTTTTCATTCAAAGTCAACATGAACAACTTCTAGTTACCATTTTCAAGGTTTCACACACAGAAACACAAAGTTTGCTCACTTTCTCCCCTGAGTTTGATTACATAACTTAAATACTCCCTGGAGACCATCATTTTATACACTGTGTGTTACATTACTTTTGCACTACACGGTCACAGACTGGCACAAAGTCCTGTTCTAATGAGGATACTGTGAATGAGTTCTTCACAGCTCTCTGGGTTCTTCTCCAGCTTTGTGTTCAGATGCTGCAAAGAGCTGATGTTGTGTTTGCAGTTTCACCGTTATGAGCAATAAAAATAAAATAATGTCCACATCTCCCCTCAAAAGCTCTGACTGCTACATCATTCAGGTTTGAAAGACTGTGGAGAGTTATTGTGGGTTCCTTCGTGCTCATAAATGTAACAGTGATGGTCACTTGGATCATTGGACAGGTTTTGGCCCTTTTGGGCTGCAGTGTAGTTTGCACTGTGGGCTGATGTGGAGACATGTGGTGGCTTTGTTTTTAATGCTCCTGCAGTGATCACCCTGTTGTTCAGCATCAGCTGTTTTTGCTCAGCACTTAAAGAAGTTCTTTTTTGGACAATTCTTTAATATTTATTGGTGCTGAGATGATGATATCAGTTGCTTATACAGTGAAAGTGAGCTTGAACTGGATACACATATTCAATACTTTGTTACTTCACACCTCTGACCCACACCTTGTTTCACACCTTGGCTCATGTGATGACTCAGAAATGCATAGGTGGTACTGAACAGGCCAATAACAGTAGTTATGTAGTTACATTTCCATGGAGGTGCACATAAAGGTTACAATGTAAGTTACATCGTAGGGTTTCAGAATGGTTTGCAGGTATGGTGTAGATTTCCCACTGAAGCAAAAGGCTTTACTTACAGCAGTGTCTATTAGTCATTAGTCATGTGTTGGTTGGTTGCCGCTCAGCACTGGTATTTAGTTCAGACTCAGGCTGGCCCCCCCTGCACGAGCCAAGAACGCGAACCTGAGGCCCCAGGTGCCCGGGAACTGGCCCAGTTGTACGTACACACACACACACACACACACACACACACACACACACACACAAAGTCATATATTTTTGAGTACAGATAGAAGAACACTTCAGTGGTTATTAATGTTCCAACATTTGTTTGGTTAACACTTTAAAACAGCTGATCAGGTTATCAAATATGAGAACCAACAGGAAACATGACACACTGTCTGTCAGATAAGAACGTGATGAAATATCACTTCCTCAGTTCCTCATTTATTTCTGACTTCATGTCTTCTTTTTGCATTTTAATCAAATCTTTTTTTCTTTCTTTCTTTCTTTCTTTCTTTCTTTCTTTCTTTCTTTCTTTCTTTCTTTCTTTCTTTGTTTAAATAATTAGGTTTGAATCTTTATATTTTCCTTTCATATAGGGTTCAGTATTATCAGGCAGATTTGTCAGAACACTGAATGTGGGCTCAGAATATGCCCATTATATAAAAATTGCTTTATTTGCTTTATTTTTCACCTTCCTGTTGATCTGGTCCTGATGTCAGAGTCAGTACAACAACAAACTGATGTTACTTTTTGTATATTTGTTGCAACAAATCACATAATCAATCCCAGCCCTCCTCTGAAGGTTTTTTAGTTTGTTTTCTTTTGAAGGTGGAACATGTAGAAGACTTTTCTCCAGGAGACAAACATGGAGCAGGAGTGTCCAGTCCTTCAGTATAATTGTCAGGATGTCACAGAGGACGTATCACAGAAAGATCGGCTCTGTTCTCCTTTAATGTTGGACTGAGGGCAGACTGACTCTACACTGATCCATGAGCCCATTCTGCCCCACAGAGTGGTTAAAATGTTTAACATGCTGCTTTTGACACGTCATAGAAGAAGTTGTGAATTAAAACACAATTGCAGAATAGTGCCACAAGGTGGTGCCCCTTCCTCATTGTTGTGTTAAACTGGAGTCGAGCGGGGCGGGGTTAGAAAGCCCTGCTGCTGTGATTAACCTTCAGCTAACAGTCACAGATCATTCCCTAGATGTTAAATACTCTCAGCTAACAGGGAATATCTGCACAATATTTGAAGATGTTTATCATTTCAAATAATGTTCCTGTCAGACATTTTGACTGCTTTGAAACGTTAGAGAAGGACCGACAGACTCAGCAGAAGAGAGCAGAGCAGGGGTGGCACGAACACCTCCCTACTACTCGCTGTGAGCTCTGAGATGTTCTTCAGGCTCAGTGGGATCAGATTCCTGAGAGGAGCATCAACAAACTGATGATCTCTGCCGTGGAGGGTACAGGCTCTCCAAGCAGCCGATGTTGGACACACATGCTTTTAATGTTGTGCCACATGTGGAAGTCATACTGTCAGACTCACAAAGTGAGGCTCAAATAGGCAGAATCAATTCAACATATGAAAATCTGGCCTGTATTTTCTGTGCAGTTTATAAATCCAACCAAAAATGGACGAGCACAGTTTCAGTGACTGCAGTGATACTGAAAATAATTAGTTTCATAGTTTTAAATGAAAGGAAAATAAAACTGCTGTTCTGACATGAAGTTATGAAGTTAACCCCCATCCCATAATTTTAAACTTATCAGAAAGATGTGAAACAAGTTTAAAGTCATTTTCTCAGGAACAGTCGGACTGACTGAGGTCAGGATCATGAAGCCTCAGCATGATGATTCATCCATGGAGCTGCATGGAAGCCAGGAACTTTAATGTGGTGATAAATCAACAGGAAGTTGATGAAGACGGAGCTTCAGTCACATCTGAGAGGTCATCATCACACAAACAAACACCAGTCTGCACAAATCTGAACATTCAAACGTGTATTATCTGCAAGTCAAACAATATTATCTGCACATGAATTGAAATAACCTGAGACCACATTCAGTGTGTGAACATATCAGCGTATTTGGTAACATTAACCAAGAAAGAAGAAACAAAGTAGAAAAGGAGGGGCTGACTGTTAGATTATGTGATCATTTACCATGTGGTTACCTCAGTCAGCCATCGTGCTGTTTGACACAGAGCCAAGTTTCCTGTTACTGTGAGAACATTCACAGTAAAGTCTTGAAACACTTTTATCTATTTCCTGAGTCGCCCCCACGTCTAATAATCTTTGTTTTATCATTAGTTAAGATCTTGTTGTTGTGCTTTTATCTGTGAGGAGTTCAGACTTTTATACCTTCAACTACAGAGTTGGAGTGAATTCTATAATAGACAGGCAACCAGTGTAGAGAGGCAAGAACAGGGGTGATGTGCTCACATTTATGTGTCCCTGTCAGCAGACGAGCAGCAGCGTTCTGGACCATTTGTAAGCACCACAGTGAAGCTTTGTCAATACCAACATAAAGCGCATCACAATAATCAAGGCAAGTGGTCACAAATGCATGCAAAACTCTCTAAATCTCAAAAAGATATAAAAGGCTTAACTTTGGAGAGCTGCCCCAGCTGGGAAAAAAAAAAAAGCCATTTGTCACCAATGTGTTCATCAATTTTCAGAGCTGTGTCAATTTTAACCCCAAGGTTGGTTACAGCTGCTTTGACAAAGGATGCAAGCAGACCCAGGTCAGATGATGGAACACCTGGCCCACTTGGCCCAATTATAATGACCTGTGTTTTATTTTCATTAAAATCTAAGAATCCATCCTTCAGACCCAGCCATGCTCTGATGTCCCTAACAAAAGTCTGAAGGAGTTAGGGTCATCGTGTTTCAGTGGTAAGTAAATCTGACAGTCATCTGCATAAAAATGAAATGACACATTGTGTTTTTTGATAATGGAGCTGAGGGGAAGTAAGTAAATATTTTTAAAAAAGGGCCCAAGGATGGATCCTTGGAGTACACCACGTGTGTGTCATGGTCCTGGGCCGGTGGCCCAGTGTTTTCTGTTCCTTTTGTGTAGTTCTCTTTTATTACAGTCTCTGCGGTTCTGTTTCCCTGTGTTCTTGTGTGCCTA
Organism: Archocentrus centrarchus; assembly: GCF_007364275.1. Taxonomy (NCBI): domain Eukaryota; kingdom Metazoa; phylum Chordata; class Actinopteri; order Cichliformes; family Cichlidae; genus Archocentrus; species Archocentrus centrarchus. Next base: position 7,631,349 of record NC_044356.1, read on the forward strand.
GGCGTCAAGTCTGTGTGTACAGTGTCAGGTTACTTCCTGTTTTATTTTGGTAGGTCTTTGGTCTGTATGCTTTAGGTTTAGTTTTGCTTCCTGTGTTTTCCTTCCCAGCTGTTTCCCATTTGCCCATTACCTAGTGTGTACATATTGTCTGTGTTCCAGTTAGTTCTTTGTTGCGTCATTGGTTATATCCCGCTGTCTCTCCTGCATGTTAGTCTAGTCTAGTCTAGTCAGTTTCACGTCTCCCCCTGTCATGTTTTATTCCAGGGAGACTTCATGTTTGTTTTTGAAAGCCTTATGACAATAAAACAAGTGTGTAAATTACACCTTTCTGGAGTTCTGCATTTGGGGTCCTCCTTCCTGCCTGCACAGCGGCAAACTATGACAGTGGGAGGGCGGCAGATGATGAACAAAAATTACCAACAGCAACAGAAAAACTTCTGTCGGTCAGATATGACTTGAACCACTCCAAGGCAGTATCTCTAATGCCAAAGTAATGTTTCAGGCAGGAAATTAAAATATTATGAGCTACTTTGTCAAAAGCTGCTGTTAGATCCAAAATCACAATTATGGCAGTTATTACAATATAATTAAAAGCTCTCAAAAGTGTTTAAAAAAGATTGCAGCCACAACTTTTTTCTAAAATATTAGTAATGATAGGCAGCTTTGAAATCGGTATAAAATTGGACAACAAGGAGGCATCGAGGCCGCGGAGCTTCAGTAGAGGCTGCCTGTTTAAAAGATACAGGTACGTCACCCAGGGTCAGGCTGCTGTTTATAGGCCTTTAAACATGAGGTCTGTTTTAAACATGAGGTCCAATAATATCTAAAACTTCTTTTAACATTGTGATATTTTTTTTTCTGCTCTATAGTCTGTTGAAATTAAAGATGTGGTGTTTATACAATAATTTTTAAAAAGACTAGGAGATAAATGCACATTAATAAAATATTAAAAACTTCAGAAACACATGGACAGAAAAGCAAAGGGACGAACACAGCTTCAGTCAACCTGATGATGCTGAAAATAATTAGTTTCATAGTTTCAAATGAAATAATAATAAAATTGTTACTGAAACACTATAAAGTCAAACTCCCATCCTTTAAAATTTAACAGGAAGTTCTTTTAATAGAGAACAGTAAAAAAATAAGTTATCAAATATTTATTTCTGAAAATCTTAAAGAGAAGAAACATTTAAATTGAGTCTCGATGTTCATCCATCTACCATAATTTCTTGAATTATCTACAAAAACTACAAAGATGTTTTTTCCATTATGTGTCAAAGTGTGAGTGAAACGTGAATTTGTTTTCATGATGCAGAAACAGCTGGACCAACTCTGAAGTCAGGATCTTGAAACATCAGCATGATGAGCGCCCACAGAGCCACATGTGCAGCAGGAAAATCAATGTGATGCAAAATCATCAGGAACATGAAAAAGACGGAGCTTCAGATCTGAGAGGTCATCATCACACAAACAAACAGCAGTCTACACAAATCTGCACATTCAAACATGTTTGCAGGAGTCAAACAATATTATCTACACATGAACTGAAATAACCTGAGAACACATTCAGTGTGTGAACATATCAGCGTATTTGGTAACATTAAACCAAGAAAGAAGAAACAAAGTAGAAAAGGAGGGGCTGACTGTTAGATTATGTGATCGTGTTAGATTATTTAGCGTGTGGTTACCTCAGTCAGCCATCGTGCTGTTTCCTGTTTGGTTCATGCAGCTGTGTGAGTTACCCTCAATTAGAGGAGGACGAGATCGTTCACAGTAAAGTCATCAAATAATTTTATCTATTTCCTGAGTCGCCCCCACGTCTGATAATCTTTATCATTAGTTAAGATCTTGTTGTTGTTGTGTTTTTATCTGTGAGGAGTTCAGACCTTTAACTGCAGAGTTGGAGTGAATTTCTTAAAAAAGTAAATAATTTTTTTCTGTTTTATTTAAATCTGATTTCATTCAAACAATGTTTTTTTGTTCTATCTTCATGATGCCCAGAAGACGGCCGATGTTTTTAATGTTAAATTTCTCCCCCTCGCTCGTTTTCCTGCCCGAGCTGCTCAAATGTTACTGCTGAATAAAATTAGCACCCCAGGCAGAAACTAAAGATGTACCAAAGATTTAAAATCTTTTTATGAGGATTAAATGAAACTAAAATGTTACTGACTGGTTTTATTGTGACACATTTACGAGTTCTTCCAAGTCCTTTATTGTCATTGAGAGACGATGTGAAATCAAACATGCAGCACAGATTAACTGAAACTAAAATGTTACTGATTGTATTTTTTTTCTCATTTTTAACTTTTTTTAATTTGTGTTTTGAGCTTTTATTTTGACACATTCACGAGTTCCTCCAAGTCTTTTATTTTCATTTAGAAATGATGTGAAATCAAACACACAGTGAAGTCTACAGGCCCACAGCTTCCTGACTCCAACATCACTAATTATTCATATTTGAATTTAAAACATCCTCTGATTAAAGAACCATTGATGGACTCAAAGACACATAAAATTAAACTGTAAACAGCAGAAATCACACAAATATGAATCTTGATTTCTTCCACCTGACTGAAGTCTTCACTGTAATCTGTTCAAAGATGATCCATCTCATAAATGTGAAAAAGGCTGGGAGCAGCAGGAGGAGTGAGAGCAGAAATGAATGATGAGTTAAGGAGGAAACTTGGTTAAGATGGACAACACAGAGAAGCAGGTATAAAACAGCACTGCAGGTCCTTATGTTTCATCATCAAGTAATTTCACCAAATTTGTCTGCTCACAAATTCCCTGATGAAAGGCTGAAACACAGTAATGATAGAGCGGTGGATGAAGGTGGATGTTTGTGAGCTGATCTGAAAACATTTTTGTTCATTTCTATAATAGTTGTTACCAGATTTTATTGATCCAAATATTTGCTGCAGATCCTGTGAACCACCTTAAGAAGGTATTCCTGTTAAATCTGGACGTGTTTAACAGTCAGTTCAACCTGTGAAATAAGCTGAGCGGAGGTTACAGTGAGGTTACATCCATAAAGCCACGAACAACAAGCTTCCTTCCAAAAATGTTTAATAGAATATAATAAAATAATTTTTTGTGCAAAACGCTGGCAGAAAATTTGTGGAGCTGTAGTGGATATGCATTTGGAAAAATAATAGTTAATATTCTGATATTTTTTTCTGCTCCACAGTCTGTTGAAATTAAAGATGTGATGTGTATAAAATAAATTTAAAAAAGGGAATAGGAAATAAATGCACATTAATAAAATAACAAAAACTTCAAAAACACATGGACAGAAAAGCAAAGTAACTAAAAATGGACGAACACAGCTACAGTCAACCTGATGGTGCTGAAAATAATTAGTTTCATAGTTTCAAATGAAATAATAATAAAACTGTTATTGAGACACAATAAAATAATTTTAAAAACATCCTTTAAAATTTAACAGGAAGTTCTTCTCATAGAAAACAGGGAAAAAAATAGTTATCATAAATATGTCTTTCTGAAAATCTTACAGACATTAAAGAAGAAACATTTAAATCAAGTCTTGATGCTCATCTGTCTAACATAATTTCATGAATTATCTACAAAAACTACATAGAAGTTTTTCCATTATTTGTCAAAGTGTGAGTGAAACATGAATTTTTACAGAATAAATATTTTAATGATCTGTGGTCACCGACAAATGTTTTCTTTGTGGTTCTTGTATTTGGTGTATTTGGTGAGACAGAGTTATGTGAAAAAGAGAGAAACTGTAATAAATCTGCATTAATATATTTAATGTTCTTACAGCTGCACAAAGCTTCAGTGTTCTGAGACTATATTAAATAATTGTATGAAATCAGAAATGTGTCTTTGAAAAAGTCTGAAAGTTTGGGAAACGCTCTTTCCACTTTATGGATTATTCATTTAAAATGTAACTAAACCATCTGTGGTCCTCCAAAACTAAGAGAAAATGAAGGAATAATAAAGATAAATATTATAGAAACATTTGCCTTAGAATATGCATGAATGCCGCAGATGCAGTTTAATCTGACTAACTATTGATGTGTTAATGATAATATTATCATATTTACAAGCATTTGAAATGTGTTTCCATATGGATCAAAAATGTTTTTTGAGAAGTTTCTTTGGAGGTTTTATTTTTTTTTTCTTTTGCAACAAATGCACAAAAATAATTTGTGTGAATATTGATGAGCCAGTCTGCACCCCCCCCCCCCCCCATCATTAAAGTCATCAGGAAGTTGGTTTTGAAACTCAGAGCTATAAAACCTGAAGGTGTCGTGCAGCATTTCTTTTTGAGGACTGCAGAGGTGAAGCTTGATGCTCGTATTTCTGTTACATATTGAAGGAACTGATTCCATAATCAGAGCCAGTTTGTTGTGTTTCTGTGACTCAGACACAGCTGAACTCTGAAGTCAGGATCTCGGAGCCTCAGCACGATGAGCCGTCCGCAGGGATACATCGAAGGTAAGAACGTGGATGTGGTGCTTTTAAACAGTTAGAGATCCTCATATCTGTTCTCACCACATGACACTGTGTTAATCACATGTTTGTGCACTTGTGTGTTCGCTTTCCGTCTCCTCTAAATGTGCGTCAGGTGAAGTTTTTGACTCTCGGCGTGTAAAATCAAACAGATGGACGAAGCTCTCCGCAGAGAAGCTGGCCCTGATGGCTCTCTGTCTCCTGCTGGCCTCGGCTCTCGTTGTCACGTATCTCTGTGAGTTTGTGGTTTTCTTCGTGTGGATTTACTTAAAATAAGAGATTTATCATAAAGTAAATGAGACACTGAGAAACACTCTGACTGACTCATGACTGTTGATTTCAACTGCAGCAGCTGAAATACTCTTATTTAAAACTCATGACAGGCTTCAAGGATGATTTATCAGCACTTAAATAAAAAAGACTGTAACAGTAACTTTCTATCATCATAATCATCATCGAGTCCTCAGTTCTGTCAAATTTATAACATCTCATAATATGAGTCATGATTTTGATTTATGATATGTTTCATAAATAGGATGCATGGCATGACAATAGTAATTTATGTGTTAACATTCATAATTAAACTGTAACATTCACAGGCAGCACTGGCAGATGTTGGCGGAAAAAGAACGTCCAGTGTGATATTTATTTTTAACACATTATAATATTTAATAACAAATACAAATTATAGAAACATTCAAATCACATTTAAAAGATAAGGAATTAAATATTAAACGTAAAATACATTTTTAAAAAAAGCATAATTTTACTATATCATGAAAAACTGAGTGGTGGTGACACACCACCAATTTTAATTTTAAAGGATTATAACTTAAATTTATGACATAACTCACATTATGTCAAAGGTTTATTGCAGGTTTTATTTCCCCTCATGAATCTAATTTTGACAGGATGTGTTTAATATTCACTCCTCACACAAAATCTAATTCAGTAAATATTTCTCTGTTCCCATAAATAATGCAGATGATGATTTTAAGAGAAGTTATTCTCTGTTTATATGAGCATTCCAACTGTGAATAAAATATAGGCTACACGTGGTTCTGAAAACAAAGATCTGATCTTAGTGATCAAATACAGACGGATGTTACAGAGATTAAGACAAACCAAAAATATTACTGACTGATTTATATTTTTTCCTATTTGTATTTTTTAATAAGTGTTTGAGCTCCTGAAAACGAGGGAAATGCTCCGAAACCTTGAAGTGAAGCTGGAAACTGTAAAATCTGAAGTCACGGGTAAGAACATTGATCATTTATGGATTTTAATCAGGTGACACAAACTATCCAGCTTTGCTTGTTGTTTCTTCCTGACATTTTAAACAGGAAATATTTTCATGCTTGTAATTGATTCTGATCAATAACTGTTATTTTTTTATTTATTAATTATTTTGTTCCCCCAGAGCGACTGCCTGAAATCCAACCATGCCCTACAGTGCAGCCGACATGTCCCCCGCAGCCTGAAGTAAAAATGAGTATGTTATGAATTTTGACTTAAATCTGTAGCCCCCCCCCCCCCCCCCCCCCCCCCCCCCCCCAATCTTTAACAAAAAAAGCCTGTAACCCCACAAACCCCTGATCACATAAATATGATGACAGGTCAGTTTTTCATGTTTCCATACAGATCCCGAACCATTCAGCACCGTACAGCCAACAACCCCACAACGACCCGAAGTAACAAGTAAGTACTTTCTGGATTTTGTCTTTCACACATTTGTATCCTTGGATGATTAAAGGAGCCCTGATGGACAGACGGCGCCACCTGCTGCCTCCAAACATGAAGAGTGATTTCTTCCATCTGACTGAAGTCTTTGCTGTAATCTCTTCAAAGATGAACCCTGTTATAGATGTGAAGCAGGCTGGGAGCATCATGGAGGAAAGTGCTACTATTTCTCCACAAGAAAATCACCGTGGAATGAGAGCAGAGCTGACTGTAGAGCTGAAGGAGGAGACCTGGTTAAGATAGACAGCAGGGAGGAGCAGGTATGAAACACTGCTGCAGCTTCATGTTCCCTCGTGTTTCATCATCCCAGGACAGAAAGTTTCATTTAATCAAACTTTCCTGTTCAGAGTTTCTTGAGGAAAATCATTCAACAAAAAATGAAGGGAGATGAAGATCGTTTCTGGATGGGACTGACAGACTCAGCAGCAGAGGGCAGCTGGGTGTGGGTGGACAGCTCACCACTGAATGAAAGGTTTGAGTTTGTTTTGTTTTTTTTATATATATGTAATAGTGTTAAATAAAAATAATTGAGAAAAATATTTTTAGAATCAAGGTTACCAATTTTTACTCTTCTGTTCTTCTTCCTGTAGTTTGACATTTTGGTCCTCTAACGAGCCAGATGATAGGAGAGAGGAAGACCCTGATGGAGAGGACTGTGGGAGGATGGGGCCAATGAACTGGTCTGATAAATCCTGCAAATCACCTCAAAGAAGTATTTGTGCGAAACCAGCAGAGTCTCTGTGTGTGTCTGACAGAAGCCCATCCTTCGACTCTTTGAAGAAAAGTTTTGAAAATTTTGGAAACATGTTCAAAAACGCCTTTAACCTCTAGTTCTTTTATTTACTTTTGTTTATTCACACTCATTGTAAAGCATCCTTGGGATTCTTGAAAGGGTCTATATAAATCTGAGTTGCTATTGTTATTATTAAAATTCAGTTCAGCAGAAAAAAATGTGAGTAGGGGATACAATGAGGCTGTTTTTTTAATAAAGCTAATGCTACAAACATTTAAAGCTTCCTTCAGAAATGTTTTATGTTAAAATACAGTTTTATAAAAATACTGTATGTAATAAAATAAATGTTAATTAATATTGTGTGTGTTTTCTTATCTAATATGTGCTAAATCATTGGGGGGTAATGTTATACCTTTGTTCAAACAGCTGAAGACAAATGAAGCAGAAGTCAAAAATAAACAGGTGGTACGGAGGGGCCTGGCAGAAAATTAAATCAAGCCACATAAAGAGACCTCAATTTTACTCAGTATAATTAGTTTTATATAAATGCAATTAAAATAAAACTCACTTTAAAAACAGAAATTATATAGTAGATAAAGTCTCTCATTCAGTCTCTGAACAGGAAGTGAAGTTCTCTGAAAAGCCTGAAGACAGAAGACGGCTCATCATGCAGAGACTTTTTTTGTTTAGAGTTTCTACACACGGTTGTGATGTGAACTTTACAGACACTCATAGTGGTGAGACGTACTCTCAGTGGCAGGGGAACAATATGAGAACAGCACTCCAGCAGAGGCCGGAGACAGAGCAATACTGGAAGAGCATATGGGAGAAGGTTGCAGACTCAAGAACAGTTTCTTCACCAGAGCAATCACCACCCTGAACTCTCACACTCACCCACTGTAACTGTGCAACACCCACATCTCTGTGCAATATTAGATCATTCATACTGAACAATATCTATTACTCCTATATTGTGTAATATCCAATATTCATTCACCAAGTGCAACATTCACCATCTTCATTATTATATGTATACACTTTACAGCGTATATATTTTTATACATTCTGGGTTTTTTTCTGTATATTTTTAGAAGTTCTATTTTATATTTTAGAAAGTGTGACTTTCTACAGCATGGCACGAACAGGAGTGGCCCTCCAATCTCGTTGTACATTCTGTATAATGACAATAAAGGCATTCTATTCTATTCTATTCTATTCTATTCTATTCTATTCTATTCTATTCTGTTGGTATTTTTTTTACCACCAGAGGGTGCCAAAACTGCAGAATCTCAAATTGTACTCAAAGAATTTCAAACTTAGAAAATTATCTTTAGTTGAGAGTAAATTACAGCCACCTGAATGTATAAAAATATGATTTTTAACAGAAACCTTTCTTTATTTGAGTGTCCGTGTACAGATAATTATGAAGGAGTATTAGGGCCACACCGAGGAAAAAAAATTCACCCTGCCTATTAGGCCACTCACTGTTGTTCAGCATCAGCTGTTTTAGCTTAGCACTTAAAGAACTTCTTTATTGGACAATTTTTAATACTTATTGGTGCTGAATTAATGATATCAGCTTATACAGTGAAAGTGAGCTTGAACTGGATGCATGTATACGGTTCTTCCTAAACAAAATTAGTATAATCAGGTGTTAAAGTGGGATTCAGTGGGTGGGGGTTGTGGTGGCTCCAAGTGGGGAAAAGAATCACAGTGATGGGAAATAAAAACTTCACTCAGCCATGTTAAACCTAAAGTAACGAGTCTGTTGTAAAGAGCAGAAAGTACAGATATTTGTGTAAAAATGTCAGGAGTAAAAGTAAAAATTTGTCAGAAAAATGGATACCCAAGAAAAGTACAGATACCTGAAAATTCTACTTAAATACGGTAACAAAGTATTTGTACTCAGACCTTGGCTCATGTGATGACTCACATGAGTAATAGTGAATTGCTGTGAATCTTCATAGAACCACGATGTAACCTACAGAAGTGGCTGACGTCACTGACAGCATTCATGGTTGTGTGTGTGGTGCATTATGTGTTAATCACCTTGTGTTTACAGGCAGCGTCGGACACGACAACATCTTTAAAGTGCCGACTTTGGCATGCTCCCCCTCACCCAAAAATGGCAAGAAGATGTTGAGGAGAAGTTGTCATTTTATTTCCCCTCAACCCTCACTGAATCCTGGGTTAGGGACCTGTACAGCTCAGCAGCAGTCTTTGGAAAGGACGGGACTTTGCAGGAGCAGGAGGAACTAACTGAACTGAGACAAGACTGCAGTTTAAAGCTGAGCTTTGCTGATCTGTCTTTGGACAGTTTGGTTGACTGCTGCTAAAGAGATTCCCATTCTGGCAAACAGAGCTGTTTCAACTTTGCTCCCATTTTCCACAACGTATCTATGAGCTGAGCTTTTCAAACATAACTGCTATAAAAGCTAAACACAGAGAGAGAGACTGAGACTTTTTTTATGTAAAAAATGTCCCGTGGCTCAAAAAAGGTTGAAAAACACTGGGTTACATTGTAAGTTACATTGTAAGGTTTCAGAATGGTTTGCAGGTGGTGCAGCAGACAAGCTGCAGTCTCCAGATGCAACACAAAATGTGGGCTGTGTGCTTTACTCTGTGGGAGTAAAGCTGCTCCTGTCAGTGTTTGAGTTCTTTTTGTGAAGTTCAGTTTTTTGAGCTTTTCTTACACTTTAGATCCTCTATTTGTTATTGTTTGGTGTTCTGTTATTAGTTATTTGTATGTTTTTCTGGTCTTCCTTGTGTTCCTGTGTGTTGTGTTCCTGTGTCTTGGCCCTTCTGTGTTTAGTTCCCTTCCCTTGGTTTCCTTGTGTGGTGTTTAGGTTTCCTCTGTCAGTTTTTCGTGTCATGGTTGGTCACTTCCTGCTTTATTTTGACAGTCTCGTGTTCCTTGTACCTTGTATTTATTTAGCTTACGCCGTGTTATTAGTTTCATTTGGTTCACCTGTTGTTTCCTGCTCTTTCCACTTGCCCTGATTACCTGATGTGTATTTAAGCCCTCAGTTTTCTTCACTTATTGTTGCATCGTCTGTGTTTCCTGGTTTAGTTTTCCCCTTGTTCTCCCAGGCTTGTTTTGTGTTCTACAGCCTTGGTTGAGATTTTGTGTTTTCGTTTATTGTATCTTGTGAGCTTTCAGCAAATAAAGCTTTATTTTTCTTAACTATCTTCAGTGAGATAACAGGTGATTATGTTGGTTCAAGTTCTCTTCATTTTTACCGTGACTCATTTTCACAGAGCCAAAATTAACAGGAAACACAAACATGGTAGATTTTGGGGAATAATTGCCAACTTTTGTATGTATGTAATAAAATTACTGGTTTCACAAAAAAAAAATGTTTAACAATTTTTGGAAGATCATCTGAGTTTCTTAATTTAGAAAACTTCACAGAAAAAAAATGAGAATGCAAATGTATGTGAAAATCATATTTTGATTACAGATAGAAGAACACTTCAGTGCTTATTAATGTTCCAACATTGCTAACATTGGTTAGCACTTTAAAACAGCTGATCAGGTTTTCAACTTTGAGAACCGACAGGAAACATGACACACTATCAAATAAGATGATGAAATATCACATCTCAGCTAACAGGGAACATCTCCACAATATTTGAAGGATGTTTATCATTTCAAATAATGTTCCTGTGAGACGTTTTGACTGCTTTGAAATGTTTGAGAAGGACTGACTGACAGACTCAGCAGAAGAGAGCAGAGCAGGGTTGGCACGTCCAATCACCTCCCCACTAATTGCTGTGAGCTCCGAGATGTTCTTCCGGCTGAGTGGGATCAAATTCCTGACAGGCAGATCAACAAACTGATGACCTCAGTGCTGTGGAGGATTCAGGCTCTCCAAGCAGCCGATGCTGGACACACACGCTGTTAATGTTGTGTCACCTGTGGGATCCTGATGGAGGTCATTCTGTCAGACTCTCAGCTTCTGCTGTCTGCAGTTGTTCTGTGATCCTCCATTCACCATTAAAGCATTCTAAAAATAACACGTCTTATCAAATATATGCAAAAGCTGCATTCAGCTAACATCACAAAAGATTCCTCCCATTCAGCCAAAGGACTGTTCACCCCCCACCCCCCCACCCCCGCCTTCTGGAAGGTGTTACAGGAGACCACCAGGTTCAGGAACAGCTTTCCCCCCACAGCTGTCTCCTTATTGAACTCGGCCCCACCAACACCACCACCCTTCACACACATACACAAGCACACATGCTCCACCTCCCACCCTCCATCACCTCACTCATACGTGTGCCCACTAAACCCCCAGACTATTGCACTTCTGTAACTATACTGCTCCTGTTATCATGTGCTCAAGCACATCTGGTTAGATGCAATCAGCATTTTGTTGCACTGTGCTTGTGACATATAGAATGACAATAAATTGGATCTAATCATTGCATTTTTAATGCCTATCAGTGCATTTTTGATCTTTTCCAGAGTTGAAGTTACAAACTTTAACGTTTGTTGTTCTTTCTGTTCTTATGTGATCATTAGCGTGTGGTTACCTCTGTCTCACACAGAGCACCATGTTTCCTGTTTGGTTCATGCAGCTGTGGTTGTCACAGCTGTGTGAGTTACCTTCAATTAAAGGAGGAGGAGAACGTTCACAGTAAAATACTTTGTGCACAAACACTGTGGCCAAATTGTGACATGTGAAAACCTTTAACTCAGACATGAAGACATTTCTGTGGTGTGGAATGGTGAGATGGGTTGTCCATGATGGACAGCAGTTTGCTCAGTGGCTCAAGCACCTCCAGATTCTGACTAATGGCGGTTTTCTGAGCCTCCTCAGAAAGTAGAGTGTGCACATCCTCTTCTTAACGAAGCAAATCATTTTTGTTTGTTTTAGTTCAGTGTTTTGTATTCAAATTTGGTTGGATTTATAATTTTTTCACCCCACCATGGTTTATGGTGCACAGTGCAACAACCTAAAAACCTGAAATAAAATAATAAACTGAGTTGTCAGAAGGTGGCTGATGGTTTTCCTGCTTGCAACCACAGCCTGCTCAAAATTTTACCATAGAGTAAAATTAGCAGTGCAAGCAGCATGAAGCAGAAACTAGAACGGTACAAAAAATATCGTCTGTGTGTAAACTGCAAGTTTATAAACAGATGTGACTGATTTGTATTTTTCTTGTTTTTAATCCTTTAATATGTTTGAGCTCATGAAAACCACTGAAAAAACCTTGAAGTGAGGCGGAAAACTCACAGGTGAGAATGGGAGACTGCTGCACTGCAACACTGGATTAAACTTGGACCATCAGTGAAGGTTAATCTGGTGACACAGTCGTCGTTACATCTGACCTTTCTTATTGTGTCCAGTCTAAACTTCTAGTGTGACACAAGTTCTGAACTGAACCTGATTGAATGAGTGACTGAAAATATTCAGTTTATTCTTTATTGTAACAGACAGTCAAACCGTGCAGCATGCTGCAGCCGACATGCTCCCACCGTCCTGAAGCAAACATGAGTACGTAATGATGGTCCTGAGTCTCTGATCCCGGGTTTGGAGTTTCTGGACTTTTTGATTCTTTAAATATTCTGTTTGATTTTTTGTTCACTTAATGTTTTCATTCATCTTCATGTATTTCTTTAATATTTTCAGACTTTAGTTCTTAGTTCCAGCTTTTCCAGTTTATACGATCCCTCAGGGTCTCCCTTCATGTCTTTGTCCTGTGTGGAGTTCACTCATGTTTAGTGTTTCTATTTATTTCCTATTCTACTCGGTCTCCCATGCATTGTCTCTACTTTTATTTCCTGTCAGTGGTTACCTTCTGTTCAGCTGTGTTAAGCTTCCCTCCTGTTTCCTCAGTTTTCCTCTAGTTTGTCATCAGACACAATAAAGACACATTTTCTATTAACCTCTGGCTGGTCTCTGCGGTCTGCATTTGGGTCCAATACCTACATTTCATAACAAATGAATTTTAACTTTATGATGTTTGTATCCTCTGAAGATCAAACAAGTAATGGACTGAAAGATGCATAAAGCTGAAGTGTAAATGCAGCACAGAAGAAACATGAACAGTGATTTTTTTTTTCCACCTGACTGAAGATTTTACTGTAATTTCTTCGAAAGTGGTGCTTTTATCCTCCACTAAATCATCCTGGAAGGAGAACAGAGATAAATGTAGAGTTAAAGGAGACCTGCTTAATGCCCCAGGCATCATGCTTTCGGTTGATAGATCCTACCTCATACAAGTATTTGTGAGACACCAGTAGTGACTGGACTGCATAAATCATCATAAGTCAGTTCAGCCTGTAAAGGTCAGCTGTGCGACAGAGGAAGCTTTATTGTTCTTCACTTCCTCAAACACTCAGGTGGTTCAGAAACATACAGGTGCTGATCATAAAATTAGAATATGATTAAAAAGTTGATTTATTTCAGTAATTCCATTCAAAAAGTGAAACGTGTATATTATATTCATTCATTACACACAGACTGATATATTTCAAATGTTTGTTTCTTTTAATTTTGATGATTATAACTGACAACTAATGAAAACCCCAAATTTAGTATCTCAGAAAATCAGAATATTGTGAAAAGGTTCAATATTGAAGACACCTGCTGCCACACTCTAATCAGCTAATTAACTCCAAACACCTGCAAAGGCCTTTAAATGGTCTCTCAGTCTAGTTCTGTAGGCTACACAATCATGGGGAAGACTGCTGACTGACAGTTGTCCAAAAGACGACCTTTGAGACCTCACACAAGGAGGCCGAGACACAAAGGTCATTGCTAAAGAGGCTGGCTGTTCACAGAGCTCTGTGTCCAAGCACATTAATAGAGAGGCGAAGGGAAGGAAAAGATGTGGTAGAAAAAAGTGTCCAACAATAGGGATAACTGCACCCTGGAGAGGATTGTGGAACAAACCCATTCAAAAATGTGGAGGAGATTCACAAAGAGTGGACTGCAGCTGGAGTCAGTGCTTCAAGAACCACCACGCACAGACATATGCAGACGTGGGTTTCAGCTGTCACAGTCCTCGTGTCAAGCCGCTCTTGAACAAGAGACGGCATCAGAAACGTCTCGCCTGGACTAAAGACAAAAAGGACTGGACTGCTGCTGAGTGCTCCAAAGTTATGTTCTCTGATCAAAGTCAATGTTGCATTTCCTTTAGAAATCAAGGTCCCAGAGTCTGGAGGAAGAGAGGAGAGGCACAGAGTCCATGCTGGCTGAGGTCCAGTGTAAAGTTTCCACAGTCAGTGATGGTTTGGGGTGCCGTGTCATCTGCTGGTGTTGGTCCACTGTGTTTTCTGAGGTCCAAGGTCAACGCGGCCGTCTACCTGGAAGTTTTAGAGCACTTCGTGCTTCCTGCTGCTGACCAACTTTATGGAGATGCAGATTTCATTTTCCAACAGGACTTGGCACCTGCACACAGTGCCAAAGCTACCAGTACCTGCTTTAAGGACCATGGTATCCCTGTTCTTAATTGGCCAGCAAACTCGCCTGACCTTTAACCCCATAGAAAATCTATGGACTATTGTGAAGAGGAAGATGAGATACGCCAGACCCAACAATTCAGAAGAGCTGAAGGTCACTATCAGAGCAACCAGGGCTCTCATAACACCTGAGCAGTGCTACAGACTGATGGACTCCATGCCACGCCGCACTGCTGCAGTAATCCAGGCGAAGGAGCCCAACTAAGTACTGAGTGCTGTACATGCTCATACTTTTCATGCTCATACTTTTCATGCTCATACTTTTCATGTTCATACTTTTCATGCTCATACTTTTCATGTTCATACTTTTCAGTTTGTATTGGTCTTAAGTAATATTCTAATTTTCTGAGATACTGAATTTGGGGTTTTCATTAGTTGTCAGTTATAATCATCAAAATTAAAAGAAACAAACATTTGAAATATATCAGTCTGTGTGTAATGAATGAATATAATATACAAGTTTCACTTTTTGAATGGAATTACTGAAATAAATCAACTTTTTCATGATATTCTAATTTTATGGCCAACACCTGCATTTCTAAACTTAGACTCATCCACAAAGGAGCACAGCCACGAGGAGACGGCACAACACCGGATAACGAGAGGAGAGTGAAACAGCTGGAAAAGCAGGTGGACACAATCACATTAACAAGACACAAACTGAACACACAGGGAGGCGAGCGCACTAAGGAAAACCCACAAAACACAAACAGAAACTAAATAATGAAATACAGAAGCTACAATAAAGTCAATACACTGAGCAAAAGAGCCAGGACTGAAACACAGCCTATAAAACAAGCTGAGGACAGGAAACAGGATATTTTTATAAAGCTGACGCCACAAACATTTAAATTCCTTCCAAAAATGTTTAATGAGAAATAATCAAATAAGTGCAAACATTCATTTTTCCTGATGTTTGCACTACAACAGCAAAGGCACCGGTAAAATTCAAAATAAATAAAAAATATAAATAAATAAATATTTTTGGCCATATACATGAAGTGCAGATAAAGAATCGTGAAGTGTGATGATCCATCCACAGAGCTGCACTGTAGCCAAAAACTTTAATGTGGTGATAAATCAACAGGAAGGTGATGAAGACGGAGCTTCAGTCACATCTGAGAGGTCATCATCACACAAACAAACAGCAGTCTGCACAAATCTGCTTATTGCACATTCAAACATGTATGCAGGAGTCAAATAATATTATCTGCACATGAATTGAAATAACCTGAGACCACATTCAGTGTGTGAACATATCAGCGTATTTTGTAATATTATACCAAGAAAGAAGAAGCAAAGCAGAAACGGAGGGGCTGACTGTTAGATTATGTGATCATTTAGCGTGTGGTTACCTCAGTCAGCCATCGTGCTGTTTGACACAGAGCGCCATGTTTCCTGTTTGGTTCATGCAGCTGTGTGAGTTACCCTCAGTTAGAGGAGGAGGAGAACGTTCACAGTAAAGTCGTGAAACACTTTTATCTATTTCCTGAGTGGCCCCCACGTTTAATAATCTTTGTTTTATCATTAGTTATGATCTTGTTGTTGTGCTTTTATCTGTGAGGAGTTCAGACCTTTAACTGCAATAAAGCAAATCTTTTTTTTTTCTGTTTTATTTCAATCTGATTTCATTCACAAAAAACTTTTTTGTTCTATTTTCATGATGCCCAACAACGAGCTCAAAAAATCTTTTTATAAAGATTAACTGAAACCAAAATGATACTGATTGGTTTTTTTTTATTGTGACATATTTATGAGTTCCAAGTCTTTTATTTTCATTGAAAGACGACGTGAAATCAAACATGCAGCACAGTGAAGTCTACAGGCCCACAGCTTCCTGACTCCAACATCACTAATTATTCATATTTGAATTTAAAACATTTGCATCCTCTGATTAAAGAACCACTGATGGACTCAAAGACACATAAAATTAAACTGTTAAGAGCAGAAATCACATAAAAATGAACCGTGATTTCTTCCACCTGACTGAAGTCTTCAAATATGATCCGTCTCATAAAAGTGAAAAATGCTGGGAGCAGCACGGAGGAGTGAGAGCAGAAATGAATGCTTAAAGGAGGAGAAACAGCACTGCAGGTCCGTATGTTTCATCATCAAGTCTCCTGTAATGATAGAGAGGTGGATGAAGGTGGATGTTTGTGAGCTGATGGCTCTACATAAGGTGTAAGTGCTCTGAAAATATATTTGTTCAAACTGTTACCAGTTTTTATTGATCCAAATATTTGCTGCAGATCCTGTGAACCACCTTTAAAAAGGTATTTCTGTTAAATCTGGATGTGTTTAACAGTCAGTTCAACCTGTGAAATAAGCTGAGTGGAGGTTACAGTGAGGTTACATCCATAAAGCCACGAACAACAAGCTTCCTTCCAAAAATGTTTAATAGAATATAACAAAATAATTTTTTGTGCAAAAAGCTGCACAAAAAATTTGTGGAGCTGTAGTGGATATCCATTTGGAAAAATAATGGCTAAAATCATGACATTTTTAATCGGCCTAAAATTGGACAACAAGGAGGCATCCAGGCCGGGCAGCTTCAGTAGAGGCTGCCTGTTTAAAAGATACAGGTACATCAGCCAAAGTCAGACTGCTGTTTATACACCTTTAAACATGAATACTGTCCCAAACTAACATTAACATTGTGATTTTTTTTTTTCTACAGTCTGTTGAAATTAAAGATGTGATGTGTATACAGTAATTTTAAAAAAGACTGGGAGATAAATGCACATTAATAAAACATTAAAAACTAAAAAAAACAGAACAGAAAAGCAAAGTAAAAAGGGACGAACACAGATTCAGTCAACCTGATGCTGCTGAAAATAATTAGTTTCATAGTGTCAAATGAAATAATAATAAAATTGTTACTGAAAAATGATAAAGTCAGACCTCATTGCTTGAAATTTAACAGGCAGTTCTTTTAATAGAAAACACTAAAGTGATAAATATATAATATTTCAGAAATTATTCAATTTATTTCTGAAAATCTAAGAGAAAAAACACTTAAATTTTGATTTCATTCATTATCTACAAAAACTACAAATGTTTTGTGAAAGTGTGAGTGGAACATAAATTTTTACAGAATAAATACTTTTGTGATCTGTGGTCACCGACAAAATCTTTTTTTTATGTTTGAGGTAAATAAATAAAACTATTGATGTGTTAATTATAATATCATATTTACAAGCATTTGAAATGTGTTTCTATACAGATCAATAATGTTTCTAACTGCTGAATGAGAAGTTTCATTGGAGGTTATATTTTTAACGAGCCAGTCTGCAGACCCCCCCCACCTCCCCCCATCATTAAAGTCATCAGGAAGTTGGTTTTGAAACTCAGAGCTATAAAACCTGAAGGTGTCGTGCAGCATTTCTTTTTGAGGACTGCAGAGGTGAAGCTTGATGCTCGTATTTCTGTTACATATTGAAGGAACTGATTCCATAATCAGAGCCAGTTTGTTGTGTTTCTGTGACTCAGACACAGCTGAACTCTGAAGTCAGGATCTCGGAGCCTCAGCACGATGAGCCGTCCGCAGGGATACATCGAAGGTAAGAACGTGGATGTGGTGCTTTTAAACAGTTAGAGATCCTCATATCTGTTCTCACCACATGACACTGTGTTAATCACATGTTTGTGCACTTGTGTGTTCGCTTTCCGTCTCCTCTAAATGTGCGTCAGGTGAAGTTTTTGACTCTCGGCGTGTAAAATCAAACAGATGGATGAAGCTCTCCGCAGAGAAGCTGGCCCTGATGGCTCTCTGTCTCCTGCTGGCCTCGGCTCTCGTTGTCACGTATCTCCGTGAGTTTGTGGTTTTCTTCATGTGGATTTACTTAAAATAAGAGATTTATCATAAAGTAAATGAGACACTGAGAAACACTCTGACTGACTCATGACTGTTGATTTCAACTGCAGCAGCTGAAATACTCTTATTTAAAGAAATGATGTGTTAAAATTCATCACTAAACTGTAACATTTATTTTTTATAACATAATATTTAATAACAAATACAAATTATAGAAACATTCAATGCACAATTTAAAAATAAGGAATTAAATATTAAGAGTAAATTTTTAAAAAAGCATAATTTTACTATATCATGAAAAACTGAGTGGTGGTGACACACCATCAATTTTAATTTTAATTATAAAGGAGGATAACTTAAATTTATGACAATTTATGACATAACTCACATTATGTCAAAGGTTTATTGCAGGTTTTATTTCCTCTCATGAATCTAATTTTGACAGGATGTGTTTAATATTCACTCCTCACACAAAATCTAATTCAGTAAATATTTCTTATTTCCCATAAATAATGCAGATGATGATTTTAAGAGAAGTTATTCTCTGTTAATATGAACATCCTGTTTACCTGCATGCAGCCAATACTGATGGCAAAGATCTGATCTTAGTGATCAAATGCAGACAGATGTTACAGAGATTAAGACAAACCAAAAATATTACTGCCTGAATTATATATTTTCTTATGTGTATTTTTTAATAAGTGTTTGAGCTCCTGAAAACAAGGGAAATGCTCCGAAACCTTGAAGTGAAGCTGGAAACTGTAAAATCTGAAGTCACAGGTAAGAACATTGATCATTTATGGATTTTAATCAGGTGCCACACATTATCCAGTTTTGCTTGTTGTTTCTTCGTGACAACAGGAAATATTTTCATGCTTGTAATTTTTTTTTTATTATTATTATTTTGTTCCCCCAGAGCGACTGCCTGAAATCCAACCATGCCCTACAGTGCAGCCCACATGTCCTCCGCAGCCTGAAGTAAAAATGAGTACGTTATTAATTTTGACTTTGACAAATCTGTGTCAGCAGAAAGAGATTAAATATGTAGTTGCTGGACTGAAGGAGCATCCTGCTGCCCCAAATCAAAAAGATGAGCCCACAGAAAAAAAAAAAAATTCTCCTCTTTTTCACACCAGTAACAACAGCCTGTAACTGCACGACCTCCTGAAGTCAACATAAGTTTTGGATTTAGACACACTGATGGACAGACGGCGCCTCCTGCTGCCTCCAAATTTGAAGAGTGATTTCTTCCATCTGACTGAATTCTTTTCTGTGATCTCTTTAAAGCTGATCCATGTTATAAATGTGAAGATGACTGGGAGCATCATGGAGGAAAGTGCTATTATTTCTCCACAAGAAAATCACCGTGGAATGAGAGCAGAGCTGACTGTAGAGCTAAAGGAGGAGACCTGGTTAAGATAGACAGCAGGGAGGAGCAGGTATGAAACACTGCTGCAGCTTCATGTTCTCATCCTCATGGTTCATCATCGAAGGAC
Source organism: Archocentrus centrarchus (assembly GCF_007364275.1). Taxonomy (NCBI): domain Eukaryota; kingdom Metazoa; phylum Chordata; class Actinopteri; order Cichliformes; family Cichlidae; genus Archocentrus; species Archocentrus centrarchus. The sequence continues at coordinate 7,651,085 of NC_044356.1, forward strand.
AGAAAAGTCTAACAAGGTCATTTTCATCATCTTTTTCTGTTCAGATGTTCCTGAATGGAAGACTGAGAGGCAAAAAAAGTGAATTTGAGGACATGTTCTGGATCGGACTGACAGACTCAGCAGCAGAGGGGAGATGGATGTGGGTGGACAACACACCACTGAATGAAAGGTTTGATTCAGTAATATATATATATATATATATATACACACACACATTGTTTTTATTTGTTTTACACAGCCTCCCAACTTTCACTCTGTTTCATTGCAGCCATTTGCTAAAATCTAAAGTTCATTTTATATCTCAATGTTCACTCAGCACCCCATCTTGACAGAAAAAAACAGAAATGTAGAAATTTTTGCAAATTTATTAAAAAAGAAAAACTGAAATATCACATGGTCATAAGTATTCAGACCCTTTGCTCAGTAATGAGTAGAAACACCCTTTTGAGCTCGTACAGCCATGAGTCTTCTTGGGAATCATGCAACAAGTTTTCCACACCTGGAATTCTCTGCCATTCTTCCTTGCAGATCCTCTCCAGTTCCTCAGGTTGGATGGTGAACGTTGGTGGACAGCCATTTTCAGGTCTCTCCAAAGATGCTCAGTTGGGTTTAGGTCAGGGCTCTGGCTGGGCCAGTCAGGAATGGTCACAGAGTTGTTGTGAAGCCACTCCTTTGTTATTTTAGCTGTGTGCTTAGGGTCACTGTCTTCTTGGAAGGTGAACCTTCAGCCCAGTCTGAGGTCCTGAGCACTCTGGAAGCGGTTTTCTTCCAGGATATCTTTGTACTTGGCCACATTCATCTTTCCTTCAGTTGCAACCAGTCATCCTGTCCCTGCAGCTGAAAAACACCCCCACAGCATTATGCTGCCACCACCATGTTTCACTGTTGGGATTGTATTGTGCTGGTGATGAGCAGTGCCTGGTTTTCTCCACACATACTGCTTAGAATTAACACCAAAAAGTTCAATCTTCTTCTCATCAGACCAGAGAATCTTATTTCTCACAGTCTGGGAGTCCTTCATGTGTTTTTTCATATGTCTGCACTGAGGAGAGGCTTCCTTCGGGCCACTCTGCCATAAAGCCCCGACTGGTGGAGGTCTGCAGTGATAGTTGACTTTGTGGAACTTTCTCCCATCTCCCTACTGCATCTCTGGAGCTCAGCCACAGTGATCTTTGAGTTCTTCTTTACCTCTCTCACCAAGGCTCTTCTCCCACAATTGTTCAGTTTGGCTGGACGGCCAGGTCCAGGAAGAGTTCTGGTCATCCAAACTTGTTCCATTTAGGGATTATGGAGGCCACTGTGCTCTGAGGAACCTTGAGTGCTGCAGAAGTCAGATCTGTGCCACAATGCTGTCTCTGAGCTCCTTGGGCAGTTCCTTCAACCTCATGATTCTCATTTGCTCTGACATGCACTGTGAGCTGTGAGGTCTTATATAGACAGGTGTGTGCCTTTCCTAATCAAGTCCAATCAGTTTGATTAAACACAGCTGGACTCCAATAAAAGAATAGAACCATCTCAAGGAGGATCAGAAGAAATGGACAGCATGTGAGTTAAATATGAGTGTCACAGCAAAGGGTCTGAATACTTCTGACCATATGATATTTCAGTTTTTCTTTTTTAACAAATTTGCAAAAATTTCTACATTTCTGTTTTTTCTGTCAAGATGGGGTGCTGAGTGAACATTAATGAGAAATAAAATGAACTTTTTAGATTTTAGTAAATGGCTGCAATGAAACAAAGAGTGAAAAATTTAAAGGGGTCTGAATACTTTCTGTACCCACTGTAATGTGTAATGATAAAAACAATTAAGAAAAATATGTGTATTCACTTATTCATTTTCAGAATCAAAGTTACCATTTTTTATTGTTCTGGTCTTCATCCCTTAGTTTGATATTTTGGTCCTCTAACGAGCCAGATGATTGGACACAGGAAGATCCTGATGGAGAGGACTGTGGGAGGATGGGGCCAAAGAACTGGTTTGATAAATCCTGCAAATCACCTCAAAGAAGTATTTGTGAAAAACCAGCACCCGATTCGAATGTTATCAGTCCATTAAATGGACGTTATTAACAATTATCAGTCCCATAAGTGTAGTTCAGACTGGCCCTCCTGCACCTACTAGCCGGCTCAGTAGGCGATTATCACTAATTCAATCGGTAGCTGGCTGCTGGGAGGGACTACGGTGAATCCAGATCCACTCCAGACATCCACTCCAGTTCACGTCACACCGGAACAGAGCCTGGGGCATGGCAGGTAACCACAAAAATGTGCATTTAGCCTCTTTTAACATTATTTTGTCATTAACAGAAACGGTTATCATAAAGAAAATGTGTTCAAACCTTAGTATTTTTATGCTAGTGCAGCCTGGAAATTGTTTGTTACTGCTGTATTACTTTAAGTGATGCTAACGTCAAAGCGTTGCATGACATGCTTTTAAAATGAATAGTGTCACTAATGTTCAGTTAGACTTTACTTCCCATGTGTCAGATATGTCACTTAAATAAATTATTTAAAAAATATCCTCTGTTTCTTCAGGTCCTTGCTGCTAGCCTTTAGCTAGACCAGGAAGGCTGGTCCCAATTTAATCCATGTTTCTTGTCAGTGTTTGTGTATTGCTTCATCACGTGCTGTCCAGTATCTGTATAGTAGGTTGCCCTTATAGTTTAATACCTGTTTCATAAAAGGAGTAGCATATCTGACAAATATACATGCAGCATATAACAGAAAAATCTGTTTGTTTCTTCTGTTTAGTCATGTAAGTGTTTTCTCTCTTTCTTTTAGACCTAATGTCAAGCAGAGGTATGTGTAGCTGCTTTTTTGGTGTTTTATATTGCAAAATGATATAAAATTTGTGCTTCTCTTTAATATTGTTTTTGTTAGTGCTGATTTGCTTTGTCTTTATCATTTATTGAGAAGACAGAACAGTTATAACAGAGGAGCAACAGAAACTCCTCAAATCTGCGTTCCAACAAGGAATGAATAGTGTTGGCTCTCCAATGATCCCCACAGCAGCAGAGGCCACTGGTTTGGCACCACGCATTATAGATGTAAGCTTCATATATGTTGTTACTGCAGATACATTTTACATCTAGTGAACTACTGTGATATGAAAATAGCATCAACCCGGAACACGGTTACAGTATATTATCTTTATTATATTGTGATAGGCTTCTGCCCCCCGTGACCCTGAAAAGGATACGTGGAAAGAAAATGCATGGATGTTGTCTTGATCTTTATTTGTCTTTCAGAACTGGATTGGCAACCATAGAAGGTCTCTTAAAGCGCCCTCTGGACCAACACCTCAAAAGACCAAACTTTACAGCCGTGGTCTTTCAGCTTACAATCTTTTCTGCAGGGATCTGGTAATAATATCTGCACCTCATAAGGTTTAAAATTGATATAGTTATAGTCAGGCTTTCAAATGGCTTCATGACTGCTGTGTATCTGTTCATTTTATTCCTTGCTTTTTGCCTTCAACATGGGCACCTTCCTCAAAATTAAGAAACCTGAAGGTGTGGACCCTCTCCACACACTCGCCGTTGATGTAGAGGGGAGCTGGGTCAGTCCTGTGCTTCCTGAAATCGATGATGACCTCTTTGGTTTTCATGGTGTTCAGTGCAGGTTGTTCTCTGAACACCAGGCTGTCAACTTCAGGACCTCCTCTCTGTAGGCTGCCTCATCTCAGCTTTTTGATGATATTCAGAAAATAAAAACAAGTTTATTTATTACTTAGCTGTATGAACGGATTGTAAGGAAAGGACTGTTTTTGTGAGTTCTTTGTGCCATCATTTTTTCAGTCTGGATACGTCATGTGACCGGCGTTGCCAGGTCAACGGACCCAGTTTCTTTCCGGGAAGAGTTTCTCCACTAAAATAAATTTTGATGGCACTTTTGGCGAGAACTGTGGTTTTTGGTTTCATAGTTATTGATCGCTGAACGCAAATGATGTTTAAGTTGGAATGAATCTATGAGGCCTGGCCACGTCGCTGTCATGGCCGCTGAGCTGGTGCGTTCGATTCCTGTTTGGGCCTGTTTGCCGTCAGTGGGCTTGGTTCCATTTCAGGCAGCCGGCTGTCGGCCGTAACGCGAATCCAGCACCACTGCTGTTAGAAGAGCCTCTGAATGTTAAATGTGTAGTTGCGTATTTAATACTATATTTCCAACAGTATGAAGCTACTAACAGTTACAATGTTTTTGTATCAAATCTTGTATCATCATCACCGTTCAAGAAATTTAAATAAATAGATCTAGATAAACAGGTTGTCTTTGTGGGAGTTTAATTTACATTTTCGAACAGGTCAAACAGCAATACAGAATTAATCTTACAGTTGTCCATCACACTCATATAATCCAAACTAAACTAGATGGAGTTACTAAGCTGGACTGACTTTCACATCACTCACATAGTGCCTGCACACATCCCTTTCATGTATGTAATCAAGGTGGAAGTTAGACCCTGCATTACATTTTACTTCGACTGTTTCATTATTTATGCATCTATTCATGTCATCTTTTGGTTTTGTTATAGGCCACCTCACCACTTACATTTATCTTTGTGTCCAAGCATTTAACAGGTACTGTACTTCATTTATTTTCCACTGCTCAGTCAGTGATTAATGTGGACTTTAATATCCCCCTTCCCATAGCATTTACAATGTTACATTTATTATTATTATTATTATCTTTTATTATGATTATTCTTCTGTGTTGCAAATTAGTAGCAAACAGCACAACATGTTCTCTGAATGTTTTCAAGTAATTTGTGTGATGTCTTCCACACTTATTGTACAGAACTGAGAATCTTAACATTATCAAAAATCTACAGGGTTGTGTAAATAGAAACTTGTGCACTACTCTGCCTTTGATAATCTGCAAACGAGAGCAGGTTGGTGTTTTCAGCCCAAACCCTAACCCTAACCCCATTTTTAAAAACTGCAATACCTTAGAAGATGATATGCAAGCTTATACAAATCACCACCACAGCTGTATTGTTTTTTTCCTGTTTGCAAAGTACAACTCCAAATATGGTCATGTTCACTGATTAGATCCAATATCTAGTACAGAAGAAGTACACTGTTAGTACAGTTTATGTAGATAATCCATCCTCTATAAGTTTATGGTGTGGACTTCTTTAATACACTTATGCTTAAACTATGTTAATATATTGAAAAAAGAAAGCAGGTAGGGTATATGTTGCCATGTTAGCACTTGATGTCAATCCAGACCTGCTGAACTTCAACAGAACACAGTTGGCAGTGTGATGTTCCTGTCACTTTTTGCTTAAAGGTCATGTGTTGTTGTCATATGCCAACTTTGTCATATGACAATTAGTCCAGTAAATTCTACATTTCACCTACAGGACTCACCATAACCCACTGCATGCCGACCATACCTACCAACTCCATCTACCTCAATATATGTTAGGCAGGTTTTTAAGCAATGTGACCATTAATGTCAAATTTAACTGTTACAAATTTACTACAAGTCCACTATATCAAAATTGAAAGCTACAATGTACATCTTCAGTGATTTGAAGTACAACTATATTGACATCAAATTCACATTCATGTTTCTCCCATAAAACATTTTTGACACAACAAAATATCTTGCTGCATTATTTATTTCTCAAATACAACAAATGCATTTATAACTTTGGCCAGTGAAATCAAACAGATGTCTTTTACCAGGGTGACAGCTGCTCATGTCTAACACAAAATAGAACAAATGCAAGTTCTGTAGACCTGCATCAGTGTGGTTTCTGCTGTCTGAACATGGCATTACTTAGGCACAAGATCTTCATTATCATGACAATATTCACTATTAATTGACATAAATATCATCACCACCACCACTGACAATATTGTCTTCATCATCCTCATCTTCATCCTCACCCTCATCATTGTCATTGTCATTGTGACTGTCACAATACAGTAAAACATGCAGATCAGGTGACACGACTGTCTGAGACACAGAATTAGACTCTGACAGGTAAGCATGTGAAGGCGGAGCAACAGTTGGAATATGATGCTGAAACATCATCATAGCATTATACAGTTTCCTTTCCAACAGCATAATCCTGTGAACAAGAACAGCTTTGGAGCCAGGGTCCTTAGTGTTGTTTATCGATGAATGCAAGTAAGCATGTTGCTGGTGGAGGTGTTGAATGACACTGTCCATCTCCCGCTGAAGCAGGAGCTTTTCCTCAGCTGCTCTGGTCTTTAAATGCAACGCATCAATGGCTCGCCTTTTCAGGGCCCTTGGAATATTGCCTTCTTCTGTCTGAAAGAAATTAGAAGAAAACTTGGGCACTTTAGTACAACAAAGTAGCACAAATAACAGAATGTAAAAAGTAATTATAAATTGACTGGTCACCAGCATTCGAAATATACCCACTTGTTCATCAAGGCATGCGTATAAGGGCAAGGAGACATCACACACATCTTGAAATTCTACTTGTGATGGGAAGATGGTGGACTGAGGTGGCCACTGCAGACTGTTGTACTCCATTACCGTCTTCTTCAGTCTCCTGTTACAGCTGTTTACTTGCTTGGACAGCCTTATAGCAATTCCTTGTCCATCTGTAACAAAGTATAAAAAAAATGACATTTACATAGACCCAAAAACCAAAACCCACAATACTTTAAATTGACATAGCTCTGTGTCTTGCATAATAAAAGGCCTAGATAATGCAAGTTTATAGACCGGCCAATCCACTGAGAACTGTTTTAGGTGAATATGACACCCAGATATTTTTATTAACACAGGAAACACATTTCTCTATGTGAGAAGGAAAACAATGTGTTCTTGTCAATATCAAAAGATAGATCATTATAATGTCCAAAACAAATATAAATAAAAGCAAAATAAACCAAGTAATTGTACCAGGATATTTTCTTTTGAGGTTCAGTAGAGTGACCCTCTCCATTGCTTCATTTCGTGCTCGCAGTATCAGCTGACCTCTGACTTCCTGGTCAAGCTCTCTCAGTGTTGACTGGAAAATCAAATCTGAATGACTCCATCTTCTTGTAATATGATATTGTTTTCAATAGTTTGAAGAGCGCTCTCCAGCCTAAACACAATAAGCACAAAAAAACAAAACATCATGGTGCTGTTTCCAATCATGGTACCCTTTGTGTCACTTGGAATGATACACATCAACACAGCTAACTTACTGTGTCTCATCTGCAGTGGGTGAATCCTGGGTCAGGGATCTATATTTGAAAATGCACATGAAAAACTGACATTTTAGGGTCGTATAGTCCATATAGGTTTGCACAACTTCAAACTTGTATATTTAAAGTTCTAAAATGTGAACTCTCGTGGATGGAAATACTTACAACTAGAAACATATTCTGTAAAAGCAGGCTCACCTGCTGCCTCTTTCAGGACTGCAGAAATCTCCTCAGCAAGACTGGTGACCTTCTCAGCTTTGTCCCATCTCTGAAGGAGCTGCACTTCTATAAGAAGAATTGACAGCTCTACAGTTTGTCTCAGTTTGAGTCGTTAGTAGTCATTTCATTTCAACAGCAAATACAGAAATATATTCACCTAAATCTGCTGATTTTCTCCTCCCATAATGCAATAGTGCATCAGTCAGAAGGTCAAGCCGATGGGATGGAGTCATCTCTTTTGTGACTCGTGAAAATCTTCTCAGAAAGGACCATAACCTCTCCATGCCTTCTCCATCTGTTAGTCCGAACCCATGAAGCCTTCGTGTGCTGTACATGATCTGTGATTAACAGACACTCTCATAGTGCATGGCTGTATACTGTACAGCAGTTTCAGCGTATGAAGTGAATAATGTATGTGTATGGACGTAGGATGACATGTTAATACCTGGCACTGCAGTTTATGCTCATAAACATGAAACGCTGGTACAGCCAGGGAAATACCTTGTGGTACTCCTTCTCCGTTTTTCTGATGAACACAAAACAGTGTGTTATTAGTAACATTTTGTTTTCCTTGTGCCATACTGTAAAGAAGATACTCACATGCATATGTGAGGACAGCACACATGCAATGTCGTATATGAAATGCAGATCGATGTTCTTGCTCTGGTATCTTTTCACCAGCTCACTGATGATATACACTGGATATGCTAGCCTGTTTTTAAAAACAGCACAAACAAAAATGAGTCTTTGATCATCCTAATGGTTGCCATTTAATAAGTGAAAATCAAACCAGAAGAACAATTTTGGGAAACATTTGGGGATTTAACATGTTTGACAATAGGTCAGTGACTTCAGCACTGATTAATAAACTCACCGTTCTCCATGAGTCATGTTCAAAAAACATTAATGGTATTTCATGACGACATGCAGCTCCAAATACACCAGTTACATCTAGTATTTTTTGCTGGTTTTGGGACCGAAGTAAATTTCCAGCTTTGAAGTTGCTACAGTCCTAATTAAAAGAAGAAATATATGTCCTCAGTCAAGTTATAATTATTGTTATAAGATACAGATCATCTCAAAGAAACTTCTACTCCACATGTGCACACACAGAAAAATCTCTCTTTTCACAAACAGATTTTAAATGTTACATGTTACGTAACACATTAATTTCAAAATATTAAAAAAATAAATTAAAAAAAAACTTTTTTGTGGATAACACCTCAGTACTGATACAGCAGTGACAGGAAGAATGATTCAAGATTTACTCACCTCAGCTGGTTTGGAGCTATCAGGATGTGATGAGAGATATTCCTCGACATCTGCGTCCTTCACAAACATGCTGTTACCGTGCAAGGGTTCAGCCGCACTTGTTCCAGAACTTCTTTTTCTTACAAGGCCAAAGTTGGCATCCATGGTCACGATCATTGTGCCATCAGTCTGAAACAGAAACATCAAAAATCATAGATGCTTCTGATTTGTCACTGATGGAAGCAAATCATCAAATGAGGGGATTGTGTAGAATTTGGATGGGATCAGAAAGCCCAACACGAGTCACATTCATTGCAAAAGACCTTTATATGAATACTTTTCAAATTATGATATGAATTTCTATAACTAGTTCCAACCTTTGGACATGCTGGGCATACTGCCCCATCATCAAATAGGCTACGAAGACCAGCTAAGCTTCTGCGTCTGGAGATGTAGTGATGAAACTGGGAAATTGATTCTCCCACCAGAGCTCTGTACAGCATGTTAACCTACAGTAGAAACAGTAAAAGTGCTTGAAAATGTTTCTTTTCTCAGATGAAAAGCTGAGAAAGCAAAGCAAAGCAAGTGGGCAGCAGAATATTAAAGACTATTTACAAAATCATCAACTGTCTTACCAAGGTAATAATGCTTTAATGGTTTGGTTAATATGATCAATATGGAACTATGACATTGAGCAGCTGCCATAACTGCAACACCACCAAGGAAATAAAGTAAAGGAAATGCTTTACACTTTTGTTCTGTGTCCCAAACTAGTCTCTATATGTGAATATTTTTGAGTAACCAATCAAATTTTAAATCCACAATTAACTGTAAACTTATGTTGAAAACTGCAATATTATTATAGTAGAAATTTTCTGTTTTGTTATATAAACACAAACAACTATAGTGAAACAGGCAGTAACAATATGCATGATTAATTAGTATTACATTATGAAAATCATTTGAGAACACCTGCGAGAATGATGACCATAAATCCACTCCAGTTAATATAAGAGTATGACTGTGAATTATGCAGAACACTAGGACTCTTCAGTCTGAAACATATTTAAATACACAGAAATGTTGTGATTCTTGTTAAGTTGTATGATCAGCATTATGTTCTACTTTGGAATCACAATCTTTTGTCCTCATTTGCTTGATTAACTGCTGACATAACCTGCTCTTTAATGAAGGAACGAAAATCTCATTTTTGTTACAGAAACAGCAATTTATAATAATCTCTGATATACAGAAACAGAATTATTGCTCAAATATCAGGTTAAAATTGTGTAACATTACCTCAGGAAATGTCAGATTGTTTTTCCATCGTAAAGTGTTGCAAAATCCCTCAACAGAGACCTGACACTCTAAAGACAGATGATGAAACAGCTCAAGGAGAGCTACTGAGAAGGCTGTCTGAGGCTTGTCCGGTGTTGCAGGCCAAAGCCCATACTTTAACAGGGTGCAAGCTTCGGGTTCACATAAACAAAAAGCAACTCTAGAGTTGCACAGCTGACCTACCAAAAAGAAGGAAAGATAAAATGTCAATCAGGTTTTTTTTTATTACCCTCCTAAGACCATGGGAACATTAAATGTTGTCTTGCTTCATTCTATTCCCATTCTATACTTCATTCTGGCAAATAATGCATTATAATTTATGCATTGCTGACTTTATTTTGTTATGCTGTAAAATAAGTCTATGATCCCTATATGAGGACTTCTTTTGGCTGTTCCCTTTAGAGGTCTCCACAGCAGATTATCGACCTCTACCTCACCCTGTTCCCAGCATCCTCCTCTGTCACACCAACCCTCTGCATGTCCTCCTCCACTACATCCATGAATCTCCTCCGAGGTCTTCCTCTTTTCCTCCTGCCAGGCAACTCCATCTTCAACATCCTTTTTCCAAAATATCCACCCTCCCTCCTCTGCACATGTCCAAACCATCTCAGCCTCACATCTCAAACTTTGTCTCCAAACCTGAGTTGTCCTTCTGATTTACTCAGTACTAATCCTTTCCATCCTGTTCACTGGCAGCACTTATAAATAAAAACAAGAAATAACAGTTCAAAGATATACTTACCTTTTCAACTTATTACAAAAATACTAATTCCAACTATTTTGGCGAAATAGAAAATACATCCTAAACAAGACCTCAGGTTTTTATGAAGGTGATACAGTCTTTATGTGTGCATCCATATTTAACTGACATATATATTATTTGAAAATTATATTAAAACTGTACAATGTTACATAATAAATCTTAGGAACAAACCTGTGTTTACAAAAATGTTCACGTCTCTTGTGTACACTCCATGGGTGATGTGATCATCTGGTAAATGCAGCACTAACTCAAGCCAAGCTGCCTCATAGTGGGTTCTCTAAGAGTGGCAAGAAAAATGACAAAGAAGACAAACATCATAAGAATTCTTTTTTAAAGCTATTAAGAACTTGCTTAATAAATTAGAATTCATACTATAAATTAATATACATTTGTGAATAAGTACTTACATTCCATTTCTCTGGAAGGTGCAGAGAATTCATGTGTGTTTTCCTAATGCAATTTTTGCAAAATACGCCAGTACTGCTGCATTCCAGACACCGATATTCTCCATTTTCCTTGCAAACAATGCAAATGTTTGTGGATGGTGCTGAGGATTTATATGACACTTGCAAAATTTGATCTTTCAGTGAATCCCACAGGCTGGCCTCTTTTCTCTTTGCCTTACTGTATGCCGTCTCTTCATCAAAAGTGTTGCAAGTTATGTCATCCGTGTTTTCAGCCAAAGGTGTGACTGGTTTGGGTGTGCCAGTCTGACCTAAGCTGGGAGGCGAGGAGCTCTTTTGTAGATATGAAAATTTCACGCCTCCACCAATAGTTTTCCGTTTTATTTTTATCTGGTTTGTCCTGAAGCGGACACTGTTCCTGAATTTGGCCATGATACTAAAGTGGGAGAGAAAAGAAAAAAATAGGGACTGAAAAAAAGACAAGCAAGTAGAGGCAGATAAACTCAAATGCAGTCACACTGACAAACAGATAAGCAGATTTTTCAGTTACTGTGTAAACTGGACAGACATATAAACAGACAAAATAACACAAATGAATAACACTTTTGCTATGGAAAGTATCAAATCAAGGAAGACAATAGGTTCATACAGTACATGAGCTACTAGCTACAACCAACTGCACAGCAGCCATTTTTACATTATCGTGTATAAATACAGAAATAGAAGAACACGGCCTTGATTAATGTAATTTGTAACACCTGTGTTTAAGGACAACATCATCATAATATAAATTACTGCAGTAACTTTCCAAACACATTTTGGTTCAGACACACCTGCAATGCCGGGGTCCTCTAACCGGATGTTATGTAAAAGACGAGAAATAAAGACTTCCGGGTTTGAACCGGAAGCCTTTATTAAGTTCATTGATTATCAGTGATTAGAATGGTGGACATGAACCGACTGAGCCGGTGTTGTGCCAAAAAGTGATCGTCTGCCAAAAACTAATTTCCGGTATTTGTCAAAAAAAAAAAAAAAAAAAAAAAGAAAAGACTGCCTGTATTTAAATGGCTGAAAATGACTTGTTGACCTATAATCTGTGAAACGTGTCAAACATATCTCTCATCAGTGATATCAGGTCACTTTGAGCGAGAAACAGCATTTCTATCACAAGTTAGAAGCTGCAATCAGTTTTTGCCAAAGTGACTTTTATTTTTTATCAAGGTAAAAACTGTCATTGGCATTAAAAATGACTTTTAAAACAGAAATCTGGCACAGAAGGCTGCAGAAATTGCAACAAATATAACACCACAGTCAGGCCCGGATTAAGGTGGGTCTGGGCCCCGGGGCAAGGAGATTGCAAGGCCCCCCCCTCCCCCCCTCCCGCTCCGAGCCCATACCAACCCACCCCCCCCAACACACACTCCCCTACAAAAGTCTCTTTCTGCTCTTCCTTCGTGCAAAATCATCTACCAACTCATCAAAGTTCAGCTGTTGCGCAAACTGTGATTCAATTGCAAGAAGTGAGAGGGAGTTCAGACGATTTTGGGTCATTTTCATCCTGAGCTCATTTTTTATTCGAGCCATTCTGGAGAATGACCGTTCCCCTTCACAGTTCGTAATTGGCAGAGTCAAGAACAGTCGAAGTTGCCATATCCTGTAGCCCAGGGGCCCTTTGATTGCTGTCCCCCTAGGCGCTCTAGTCGCCGTACCGCATAGCCCAGGGGCCCTTTGATTGTTGTTTCCTGTGGCACAGGGGCCCTATGGTTGCCATATCCTGTGGCTCAGGGGCCCTTTGATAGCCGTCCCCCGTGGCCCAGGGGCCCTCTGATTGCCGTCCCCCGTGGCCCAGGGGCCCTCTGGTTGCCATATCCCATGGTTCAGGGGCCCTTTGCCATCCCCCGTGGCCCAGGGGCCCTCTGATTGCCGTCCTCCGTGGCCTAGGGGCCCTCTGGTTGCTGTACGACATGGCCCAGGGGCCCTCTGGTTCCTATGTCCTGTGGCCGAGGGCCCTCTGACTGCTGTCACTCCCCCCAGCCCATTTCAGTTAACCCTTATAGACTAAAGAAGTACAACTAAAGAAGATCCTAGAATAGAGGGCTCTATCGCAATCAGCATCGACATCGGTATCTGGATTGTTGTTGGGCCCCCCCCTGGGCCCCCTGGATCCATGGGCCCCGGGGCGCCAGCCCCACTCGCCCGGCCGGTAATACGGCCCTGACCACAGTTCGATAAAGATATTTTAAGTGGCCACAACGCACCGGATTGATTATAATGTAGGTACAATAACAGACTCCTAAAGATTCTTGCAAAACAGGTTATTTCTTCATTTTATATATAAGCCCTTCATAAATCATGCTGACTGCACTCTATTTACCAATATGGCGAACGGGCAGACGATCGCTTTTTGGCACAACACCAGCTAGAAGGTGCAGGATAGCCTGTCTGAACTATACTTATGGAAGTAATACAGCAGTAACAAACAATTTCCAGGCTGCACTAGCATAAAAATACTAAGGTTTGAACACATTTTGTTTATGATAACCGTTTCTGTTAATGACAAAATAATGTTAAAAGAGGCTAAATGCACATTTTGGTGGTTACCTGCCATGCCCCGGGCCCTGTTCCGGTGTGACGTGAACTGGAGTGGATGTCTGGAGTGGATCTGGATTCATCGTAGTCCCTCCCAGCAGCCAGCTACCGATTTAATTAGTGATAATCGCTTAGTAGGTGCAGGAGGGCCAGTCTGAACTACACTTATGGGACTGATAATTGTTAATAACGTCCATTTAATGGACTGATAACATTCGAATCGGGTGCACCCGGCACCCGATGGTGAAAACCAGCAGAGTCAGCGTGTTTCTGACCGTCCCAGCAATGTGTATAACAGCGATGTGCAAGTCTTGCACTTACATGTTCTTTTATGTTGACAGTTGTTATGGAAACACCGCAATTGTGTACAGTTGTTCTAATTACAGATATAATGAGCACGGGAAACAATAAAATGTTACATGATAGCAATGAGTTTATCTCTGCACAGTCTACTTTTCAGAAAGCATTTTTGTTGTAGATTATTTTTAAAAATGAACATAGAAACATAAACAGTTCAGATACAATACCCTCTAAATCTTCCTGGACTGGACAAAAGACATGTTGTGGAAGAGAGACAAATTAATAATTCAGAGTGGGGTATAAATAGAGTGAAAAGAAATGAATGAAAAAAAAACAGTGCATTATAGGAACCCCCCAGCAGCCTAGCAGCATAACTAAGGGATGGTTCAGGGTCACCTGATCCAGCCCTAACTATAAGCTTGATCAAAAAGGAAAGTTTTAAGCCTAATCTTAAAAATAGAGAGGGTGTCTGTCTCCTGAATCCAAGTTGGAAGCTGGTTCCACAGAAGAGGGGCCTGAAAGCTGAAGGCTCTGCCTCCCATTCTACTCTTAAGTATCCGAGGAACCACAAGTAAGCCAGCAGTCTGAGAGCGAAGTGCTCTGTTGGGGTGATACAGGACTATGAGGTCTTTGAGATAAGATGGGGCCTGATTATTCAAGACCTTGTATGTGAGGAGAAGGATTTTAAATTCTATTCTAGATTTAACAGGGAGCCAATGAAGAGAAGCCAATATGGGAGAAATCTGCTCTCTCTTTCTAGTCCCTGTCAGTACTCTAGCTGCAGCATTTTGGATCAGCTGAAGGCTTTTCAGGGAGCTTTTAGGACAGCCTGATAATAATGAATTACAATAGTCCAGCCTAGAAGTAATAATAATCAGACATTTTAGAACAAAGTTTTAAGATATTACAAACATGAATGGATCACAGAAGCACGTGAACGTTTCTCAGACATTTCACAACTAGATTGTCTGCATAATACTAAACCCAAAAAAGGTGGTTAACAATATTAATTGTATAATATTCTCCTTTTTCCACTGAGTTAAAACATCATAAATAAATATTGGCATATCATCAGTTCAGATCGCTCTCTTAAATCTAGGTTTGTTTATAAGAGACCTCCTAATCTGGGAAACGACTTAGATAGCTCCCGCCTCCCGCTCCAAAAAAACTGGTATTTATCGCTGCAGGCATTGCACTCAATGCAGTTTCACTCACAAAACCAAAATCTTCCATCACCCATGATCAGGTAAACTACTGAATAAAGGGCATCATTACATGTCAAACTACTAACGTCATATACATGCTTAACCACACAGGCATTTAAGCATATATATGCTTAAATGCCTGTGTGATTTGGCTTACGTTGGCAAAACCACACGACAGTTGAAAAGCAGAATATCAGAACATTGCTCGAACATCCGTAATCATGACACTAAAAGCTCGGTTGCAATTCATTTTACTCAGACTGCATACAAGAATCAAGAAGACTTTATTGTCATATATATGTAAACATATAATGAAAACATATAATGAAATTTGCATTCCAGAACACCCATCCAAGAAATACAAAAAAACAGAAACAAACAGGGGGGACAGGTGTCCTGAGGTCATGCAGCTGACTCGCAGCGCTACCTTTAGCAGAAGAACAGAAAGAGATACACTGGGATAGGTAGGTTCAAAAAAATCATCTCGTACTGTATTCATTATAAACACCGTACGAGGTTCCAAAAAACACCTCAGCAAAAGCATATTTGCACATTTAAAGCCAGGATAGCAATATGGTGGGTAAGGTCAGGTCAGGAGGAGATGCAGACGGAGACGAGAGGGTGGGGGCATTGTGGAGCCAGATGCCAGCTCCTAGCCAAAACAGTTCGCTGATAGTGATGGAAGTTCATCAGTGGCCGTGGTACACCAGATCCAGCTTCACAAATGGTAAATGGACTAGTTCTTATATAGCGCTTTTCTACTCAGATATGAGCACTCAAAGCGCTTATACAACACGTTCACATTTACCCCATGCACACGCATTCATACAAGCACTTCCATGATTAATTAATTAAGCTAAGTGCTTTAATCGTCTAACATTCACTCACATTCATACTCCGACGGAACGGTCGGAGAGCAACTTGGGGTTAAGTATCTTGCCCAAGGATACATTGGCACACAGCCTGCAGTAGCCAGGAATTGAACCACTGACCTTCCAATCAGTAGGTGACCTGCTCTACCTACTGAGCTACAGCCACCCCTGATCACAGAGAGGGCTGAGGGGGAGAGCGACCGTCACACATAGGCCTGGAGAGATATGATTACCAGCCCAAGGCCGGCTAGGGAGCCGAATTCCTGATAATGCAGATGTTGTTTTGGAACAGGCTGCTTGTTTTTTTCCAACAGCCTTCAGTCTCACTGGGGAACCCATTCAGTAATCCAATATTCCAAATTCATTTGTTACCGTCCTCACCGTGCAGAACCGAACCTTACCTTCTCAATGTACCTTCTCTACATTACTGTGGTATAGAAGCCATTAAACCATCATGGCATGGTGGCAATATTAATTCCCTCTTACTTAAGAGAGAAGCCTATTGGATATATACCCTCAACACCTTATCTCCCTCCAGTCTCAATGAAGAATTTGATTTGAGACCCTTTTTGTTATTTTCTCTTTTTAATACTTGGTCATTTATATTTAAAACATGTCAAATTTCACAAAGCTCAGGTTAAAGTGCACTTTGATCAATTTCCCTACATCGCTTTGGTACCCCCCCCCCCCCTTGTGCGGCGCCCCTATGAATTGCATATAGTGTATACCCACTTACCCACAGGTCATATAAACACACTAATGAGTGAAGAACATCACTTATGTTGGCATTTCTAATAAACTGGAGCTCATACAATGAAAAGAGATGCTTGTCACAGTTTAGTTGCTCATATTTTCTCTTCCTGTAGGAGAGATGATCCACAGTAATGTTCATTGATTACAGATTTAATGAGGTTTATGTGACTAAAGTCAAATTTATGATAAATATAATAAATATTATATATAATAAAACTATAAAGGCTGCAGCCACACAAACTAAGGACACTGTTAATGCAAACTGAATTATAGTAAACCTTATATCCACTTTGATCATTTTAATATGGCTGTTAATCATCATTTATTGTTAGTCTTACACACATAGAAGTGCAGATCAGGTTACATTAACCTTATATGACCACAGTGCATCAGAATAAACACTGATGTGGGATCAGTCTCAGTCTGGTTCACTGTCGTCTCTGCCTCTGTTTGTCTCTCAGGTGTTCACACTTTACAGCTGATGGTTGGCTGTGAGTGGGATGATGAGACAGATGAAGTGACTGGATATGACCAGTTTGGTTATGATGGAGAGGACTTCATATCACTTGACCTGAAGACACAGACATGGATCGCTCCTAATCAGCAGGCTCTCATCACCAAACATAAGTTGGACAGGAGCAAAGCTGATTCAGCCAGGATTAAGAACTACTGCACCCAGATTTGTCCTGAGTGGCTGAAGAAGTATGTGAACTTTGGGAGGAGCTCTTTAATAAGAACAGGTAAAATCACAGACTTACTGTGATAATTTCCCCTTTGCGGGACAATAAAGGCTGTTTCTTCTTCTTCTTCTTCTTCTTCTTCTTCTTCTTCTTCTTCTTCTTCTTCTTCTTCTTCTTCTTCTTCTTCTTCTTCTTCTTCTTCTTCTTCTTCTTCTTCTTCTTCTTCTTCTTCTTCTTCTTCTTCTTCTTCTTCTTCTTCTTCTTCTTCTTCTTCTTCTTCTTCTAATTGGCCTCATTTTTATTATGTAATGCAACTTAATAATGACCAAGTTTAGCATGTTTCCTCTCTGTCACTGTCTCATGTATTTTTCACCAGTTAATTTATAAAACAGGCGTTGTATTACTAGCATCTAAACTGCCTGTAAATTCATGCATTGTCTATGGTACGAATGTTTTACCTTGATACCCTCCCCCTTTCACACGCGGTCTTTAAAAGCCGTGGTCGATTGTTGTAAGGTCATATATTTTCACAACACAGACTCTGGGGCGAGAATATGGCGTTTTACGACTCTTCTGACCAGACAAACCTGGACAAACAAAGTACAAACAGTACAGTCAGTGAAAACTCTGAAGTCTCTGAATACTGCATCCCTACATCTGAAAAACGGTATGATGTTGACGATGCGTCTGTCTGGAATGACTCGCCTCCGCAACCCTGGACTATTGAACCCAGCGAGGATGATGAGGAAGATTTGTGGCATTTTAATCCTTCACCAGTCATCGATACAACAGAGTGGTCCTGGCATCCTTTCGTCGGACCACAGAAAACATCTGACCCTCAGCCACTTAAGTCTGAAGATGTCATGACAGACAATCCTAACCAGCCACGCAGCGAGGTAAAGAATTCAGCGGGTATCATCGGGTCCACGGGTAATGAGAAAACGTCTGTCCCCGAACCGCTTAAGGAATCGTCATGTGATCTGCCCTGTTGAAGCGGCCCACAGACAGCAATATGCCCCTGTTCGTGGTGCGACCCAAACTTCCACATACGTCGCCGTCGTATCCACACCAACAAGAACAATGGATGGGATTTCGGTGTAGCTGCAATGTTAGACATCCCACGTAACCGTATCATGGCTGAGGAGAAAGCATCTGAACCTGAGCCGCTCTGGATTCAGGATGAGGCCATACCCTATGTACCTGAATGGTGGACCCCCTCAAACACCACATCAGTTTGAGACAACCTGTAACATTACAGTAACAAGCATTTTACGAGAAAATTGATTGTTTGATACGCCTATGTGTATAAATCATTTGATGTCTGTCATGTTGTGAGGAACGACACCAGAGATCGCAGTCAAGGAGGAGCCTCCATCTTTTATTCCACCATAGCCACGTCTCACAACAACCCCAAAACCAACTTCTTCTTCTCCTTGTCTGACCCTCTTCAGTTCCTAGTGCCCCCAGTGGCCATACAACCGAACTACCGTAACTCTAGATATACAATAGAAACTAATATCATGACATCTCCCCCTTTTCAAAGTTGAACATAGCAAGATCCCTAACCTCAACAAATTAGCTCACCATCTTAAACGGTCCATTTCTCTAACGTCAATTACTTGCTCTTTACCGTTTTTTTTTTTTTTTTTTTTTTTTAAAGGGATGTCACATTTCTTTCAAGCCTAACAACACTTAACTGTTTCTTTCGAACATAACGGCTCAGTTTCCAGAAGAACAGCTTTACACACAACATAACTTTTCTGTTCCATTCTTTTTTTTTTTTTTTTTTTTTTTTTTCGCAGTCAAACCATATGTGAGATGATGCGGGACATCACAGGGGTAGACTGCCCTCAGCCCCAATAGGGATTATTATGCCCTTTTGAACTTTTTAGTCTCTGAATCTAAGAGGCAGTTTTACTTCACGGCCCCTGGATGTCGTTCTCACAGGAGTAGACGGTGAAAGGGGAGGCCCTGGGGAAGGGCCTGCTGCTGACCGGTTCATCAGTGGTTCCGATGGAGTAGCCACATCCATAGCTGGGGGTCTGCAGTCCTGCTGTAGCACTGTGGGCTCAGTGCTATGTTGCTCTGCAGGAGTTTCTGTCCCAGGAACCACCTGAAGGTGACGCCTGTTGCGACGCGCCACGTTCCCGTTAGCCATCTCCACCAGGTAGGATCTCGGCTCTTTGGATCTGCTGATGACCTTGGCAGGTGTTGTCCACCCTTTTTCCCCATCAAGCTTCACTGTAACGTTTTGACCAGGGTGAATTTGAGGAAGTGTACGTGCTGAATGTCTGCGGTTGTAGAAGAATCTGTAAGAATCTTTTGCCGTGGCATCCTTTAGGTAGACTTGATTTGGGTTGACTGGGCTTGCCATTAGTCTCTTTTCCAGGACAGAAACAGTAGTACGGATTTGTCGGCCTGTCATGAGTTGTGCTGGACTGGCACCTGTTGCCATCGTTGGTGTGGAGCGATAGCTCATAAGGGCTAAGCAGGGGTCAGGCTGTTTGAGGATCTATTTGGCAGTCTGGACGGCCCTTTCTGCAGCTCCATTAGATTGGGGGTAATGGGGGCTGGAGGTTATGTGAGTGAACCCATATTTCTGTTTGAACTCTTGGAACTCTGCCGATGTAAATTGCGTCCCATTGTCACTGACCAGTTCAAGCGGGATGCCCCATCTCACAAACATGTGTTTGAGCTTGTTGATGACCTGATTGCTGGAACTGGTGGTGAGGGAAGCAATTTCGATGTCTCTGGAATAATAATCAACAGCAACAAGATATGTCTTACCCTCCAATACAAACAGGTCAGCCCCAATTCTCTGCCATGGACCATTAGGTAGGGAAGTAGTCACCAGTGGTTCTCGTCTCTGTGTAGGTCTGTGCTCCCTGCAAAAATCACATGACCTCACTTTATTCATGATCTGTGCTCCAATCTTCGGCCACCACACTGTCAACTTAGCTCGTTCCCGACACTTTGTGAGGCCCTGGTGCCCTTCATGCAGCTGGTCCAGGACACCAGCTCGGCGCGCTGTTGGAACCACAATACGGTCGTCATAAAGGACCAACCCATTCGACTCTGATAGGTGACTCCTGGCTGCATGGTATCCATGCAGTGGTGTGCCCTCCGCCATGTTGCACGGCCACCCCTTTCTGATGAACATGATTACCTTTTGAAGTTCAACATCCTTTTGTGTGGTCCGGCGGATTTCCTCCAGCTTGGGTGACTTAATTGGTTTGCTAGCCACCATAGTGTTGACATATGCCTTTACCTGTGTTTCGGTTTCCGGCACGTGACTGTTTTCCAATGGGTTTCTAGAAAGTGTGTCAGCGACAACGAGCTGCTTACCAGGAACATGTTCTGCCGTGACACTGAATCTCATAAGACGCATAAGTAGTCTCTGGCATCTTAGTGGTGTTTTGTCAAGGTCGTATGAGTTAATCAATGGCACCAGTGGCTTGTGGTCGGTTTGTAATCTGACATGGCCCATCCCTTGGATGTAGCGGGCGAAACGTTCACAGGCCCAGACACACGCCAGACACTCCTTTTTGATCTGTGAATACCTCTTCTCCGCATCAGTGAGTGTGCGTGAGCAAAAGGCAACGGGCCGCAGCTCTCTATCATGGTCTTGTAACAGGGCAGCACCGAGGCCATAGCTGCTGGCGTCAGCGCTGACCACTGTTGGTATGTTGGCATCATAGTAGCAAAGGGCTGGTGCTGCTATGAGCATTGCTTTGGCCTTGTTGAACGCTCGCTCCTGGGGCTCACCCCAAACCCATACAGTCTCTTTCCTGAGCAAGTTAGTCAGTGGATACAGCACAGTGGACAGGCCTGGCAGAAATTTACCAACATAGTTAACTAGTCCAAGCACTTGCCGCAGCTGCTCCACGTTTGAAGGGCGGGGCATCTTGGCAATAGCGTCCACTTTGCTCTCATCAGGCTTCACACCATCTGCGCTAATTATGTGTCCAAAGAACTGCAGTTCAGTTTTCCCAAAGTGGCACTTGGCTCTATTCAGCCTGAGACCCGACGCTTTGACTGCCTGCAAAACCACCTCCAGACGGTGATCATGCTGCTCCTTAGTAGATCCATAAACCAGGATGTCGTCCATCACAACAACGGTCCCCTCCAGATCTTTGAGCAGATTACCCATCAGCCGTTGGAAGATCTCAGGAGCTGATGTAATCCCGAACGGCAGGCGTTTGAAGCAAAAACGGCCCATTGGGGTGATGAATGTGGTCAGTCTTTGGCAGCTGGGGTCCAACGGAATTTGCCAGAACCCACTAGAGGCATCCAGAGTGGAGAAAACCTTGGCCTTGGCCAGCTTAGGTGTTATGTCATCTAGTGTAGGCAAAATGTAACGTTCACGTTTCACTCCCTTGTTCAAGCGCTTTAAATCTACGCACACTCTGACCTCTTCCTTGTTGCGTTTGGAACAGGCACCATTGGGGCACACCAGTCTGTCAGTTCAGTAACCTCCTCAATAATCCCCAGACTGAGCATGCGCTTCAGCTCCTTCTCAACTTTAGGGAGGAGGGGAAAAGGAACTCTGCGTGGCGTAGTGACGCTGTAGGGAATTGCCTCCTCAGTCAGCTCGATTTTAACGGGATCGCAGTTCAGGAGTCCTATTTCCCCAAACACATCACCTGGGATATAATCACTACCAATAGCATTGACTCGTTTGACCAGTCCCATGCGCCTTGCCACTGTCCTGCCCAATAGGTTACCGACAAACTGTCCTTTAATAACTGTAATCCAGTACTGGTATCTCTGACCTTTGTATGAAGTGGTGGCGAGGAACTTGCCCACGCATCTGACCTTCCCACCTGGGCTGTACACTGTTGATCTGGACTTGCTCAGTTTTGGTTTTTGCTGTAGATTGTTAAAGGTAGCTTCTGTCATAACCGTGGTATCTGCACCAGTGTCGATTTTAAAATCCACCAGGCTGCCATTCACCAGTAGTTCAATGTCCCATTCAGTATCTGAATCTGGCTCCTCAATGACATTTGACTTTACCATTGCTCTTAGGAACAGTTCGCCAATAAAAAACGAATCCTCATCTGAGTCCATAACAGCTTCGGCTCTTACTTCCTTTAGCATTTTAGTTTTACATGCAGCCTCGAAATGTACCATCTTGTTGCACTTTCTGCATCTTTTGTTTCGGGCCGAGCAGTTTTCTTTTTTGTCATGCATCCTATTGCATCTCTGGCAGTTCTGTTTATTTTCGCTATATTTCTGTGCTTGTGGCTGCCGTGGTTTGTCATAGTTTCTCTTTGTGCTGCTGAACTGTTTCTGTCTCACCTCATTCACTGTAGTTTCCACGCGCTCTGCACTTTGCTGCTTCACCTGTTCGCTCTGACATGCAAGCTGGATGGCTTTCTCCAGAGTCAGGTCCGCCTCTAATTGGAGCCTTTGGGAAATCTCTTTATCTATTATTCCGATGACGATCCTGTCCCGAATCTGTTCGTCCTTCCCCGCACCAAACTCGCAGTGCTGCGCGAGCTCGTATAGGCTCCGCACGAAAGCTTCCACTGTCTCTCCGGCCCGCTGACTCCTTTTGTGAAAACAGGCGCGGTCATGGATGACGTTTCTTTTCGGAACAAAGTGTTCGTCAAACTTCTGTATCACTAGAGCGAACTCATACTCTGGATGTGGCATGGCCTCTGTTGCAGCGGGAAACATGAAAGAGCCATAAATAGGTTCGGCATCCCTCCCCATAGAGTACAGGAGCGAATTTACCTGCACTTCGCCGCTCTTCTTGTTGAGTTTCGACGCGACTCTGAAACGGGAGAATCTCTGCCGCCATATCGGCCACTCCGCAGGCTGCGTAAAATCAAACGGCTCTGGAGGTCCAAACTTTGCCATCGTGCTCTCCGAGTAGGCGTAAAGTCCTTAGTTCTGACACCATGTCATGTTGTGAGGAACGACACCAGAGATCGCAGTCAAGGAGGAGCCTCCATCTTTTATTCCACCATAGCCACGTCTCACAACAACCCCAAAACCAACTTCTTCTTCTCCTTGTCTGACCCTCTTCAGTTCCTAGTGCCCCCAGTGGCCATACAACCGAACTACCGTAACTCTAGATATACAATAGAAACTAATATCATGACAATGTCTTATGTTGTTTTTTGTGATATGTGATGGGATAAATGTTCATAAAAGCAGGAGTGATACAGCGTTTTGTGTACGGGTTAAAATTTATAGTTTTTGTGTTCCAAAAAAGAAAAAAGGACTTACTGCTCTTTTTTTTCCCCCACCTACAATATGTGCAAACTAACGATTCTTTTCACCTTTTTCTTGTCAGATTAAACACATCTGTTCATGTGTATCTGATCATTAAAACTGATACTGTACACATGTAAAAAAAAAAAAAAAAAGTTTTATGATCTTCACTACAGAATAAACTTGTGGTTACAACAAAATACGTGTGACCGTATCTTGTTAAATAAAATGTTTTAAAATTGTTTCTTCAACTACATGAGTCTGGTATTCCTCTATCAGGTATGATGTAAGTATGACCCCTACAACCCTCGTGCAACTGCATTATTTTTATCTAACTTAGTTTCAGATTCCCCTTACCACTGATGTAGGCTCTGAAAATACATGGTTAATTTACTCAAACATAACTCATGATGGTTTGGCGTGAAAGGAATTAAAACAGCGGTAAATTCATAGGCCTTTTATTCCTATAAAAAAAAAACTTTGGGGGATTTAGTGGAGAGACACATATTTCTTTGGTATAGTCTACTGATGAAAAGTTGGTATACAGTAGATCCATTCATGAGCAAAATAAAATCCTTGCGGTTATACCGTGTGAGTTAAAAACATAGTTTAAATCACACACAAGACTGCAGGCATGGGGGGGTGCTGTGAAGGGATAGTCCTGAGCTGATGGGGGGAGAAGTGATGGGGAGGGGGGTATGTCTGTATTGGTAGGATTTGTGAATGTGGGGGGTAGGTGTTGAACTGTCACTGCACGAAAAGAGGCATATCCGTCCCCGTATACTGACGCGGGCGCACCTAGTTATCGTCAGCTTTCGTCAGCATACGGGGCAGTGCATATTCGTTCGCCTGAGACAGATATGGTCGTTTACGTACCACCAGAAGCAGCGGGGGGGTAGAGGTACGGGGGGAGCCGGCAGGCGCGAGGTGTTAACGACTCCACTTTACATATGAAAAGCAGCTGCAAGCCCAAGCAGCGGCAAGAGACCCACGTGGCTTCTCACTCATTGGATGATAAAAATGACATCACAGTTCAGTATTCACATGTGATTGGTTGGTAGATCTGTCCCCCCATTGGCCTTTATAAAGACAGGCCTGGGTAAGCCCCTCCCTAATAAATAATAACCCAGTAATAAAAATTATTTTTAATTATTATTTCTGTGATATACCTTGTATGTTATGTTGTATTCATGCCATGCTAATAACCTCAACTAAAAGGAATTCAATTAAGAGAAACAAATTGTGAGGCACAAGTTTGAATATTTTTTTTTGTTTTATTTATAAAGCAATATGCACATACACACACACACACACATCATATAATCTATATATATAAAGAAAACAAAAACATTATGACATATAATGCTTTGCTACTTCTGGGCCATGTGGTGGTGGCTTTCTCTCAGAGCATGGTCCAGCATACAAACACTTATGGTGCACGGCGTTGTATTTAGGGTGAGCTTCTAGTCAGTCTTGCAGTTTGGCTCAGAGGTCACTGAGCTCCTGGCTGGGGAAGCTTGGGGGTCTTAATCCAGCCCGATACGCCCTCTGAGACGCCATCCTCCTCATCCAA
Source organism: Archocentrus centrarchus (assembly GCF_007364275.1). Classification (NCBI taxonomy): domain Eukaryota; kingdom Metazoa; phylum Chordata; class Actinopteri; order Cichliformes; family Cichlidae; genus Archocentrus; species Archocentrus centrarchus. The sequence continues at coordinate 7,676,423 of NC_044356.1, forward strand.
CATGAGGTCAGTGGTGACACCGTCCCAGAAGGCAACCTCCTTCACTGCCAGGTCACTCGTCCTCGCCTCCAGCAGCTGTTGACACAGAGCACACATTAAGTCATTATGAAACTAAATGAAATATTGTGAAAAATCAGGAAACTACACTGAAAGTTTGAGTCTCTTGACTTTGAATGTACACATAGCAGATAAGACCCTGAATGCAAAAAAAAAAAATAATCAGCCCATCTTTGTCACCAAAAACAATGGTTATGTGACAAAGTACCAACTCCTGCATCCTGTGAATAAAAGACAAATGAACAAGTACTTTGAAAACATTTAACACTGATAAAAGTACTTCAGTGATTTTGGTCATTAACCCTTGAGGCACCTTTAAACTGATTATACATTTTTTATCTTTAGGTCCCAAATGTTACAGCTGCTAAAACTATAAACATTCAATGTTAATTATTTTCACCTGCACTGCATCACCTTTTTATTAAAAAGGTGATGCAGTGCAGTGGTGGGCCGTCAGGGCCTGCAAGGCCTTCTCTGCTGGCCTAAAAAATATCTGAATCACAGACTGGTGTTAATTATATCCTGTCCATCAATACTTGTTAAATTATTCCAAATGGTTTGTACGGTTCCTTTCACAGCTTTTCCTGTGGTCGCGCTGTTTCCAGACGTGTATTTTCATATTAAAGCATTTAACCAATCACATTTCAGCCATCATTTGTTGCCAGGGTCAAAGAAATCTGCCTGGAGGCCTTCATAATCAGTTCTGCGGGCCCTGTAGCACAAAAATATCGTCGATCAAACAGTTTGATCAACCAATCAGATTATGAGTTGGCAACACCGAGGCCCTCTAGCAGGCGTATGGTAACGTCAGCATATTCATACACTTTGATTGGATAGTCAGTGTACTAGCCAGAGCTAGCAAACTGCATCTGTAGCGATCTGCACAAGCAAAAATATGGTTGTGTTGATTTTATAGCTGTTTTGTCAACCCACAATGGCTGAAGGAGGAGAAGAAATGGATTTGGTTGCAGATTTATTGTCAAAGCCATTTTCAAGACGGACTTTTCAAGAAAAGCTGGACATCATTAAGAAAGGTCGGGCAACTCCGAAGCTAGCAAGCCTGTCACAACCGGGAAAAGGATGTGTCCACCACTTTCAGTCAACTAATTACGAGCGGTAGCACTGGCTCACAGGCCCCGAGGAACACTGCAAATTGTATTGCTGGGAGTGCTTGTTGTTTGCCACTGATCGACATGGTGTTTGGAGCCACACTGGGTTTGTAAATTTGACTTGCCTAACCAAGGCAGCAACGAGACACCAAAGCACTGCCGGACACTTACAAGCAAAACATTCGGGGACACCAGAGCGGATCAGCTGAGCGAGCAAGTGCGCAGGGAAGCGGAGCTCCACGACATAAAGGTGAAGAATAATAGGGAAATCTTAAAGAGACTGTTAGATTGGCTTTTTTGGGGGGGGGGGCAAGCAGGAACTTTCATTTCGGGGTCACGATGACTAAAATGTTTCTCTCTTAATAATAATTTTATGAGGTTGTTATCAATGCATTTTTATATGTGTCGCAGCTGTAGCGGCAGTAAAAGGAGACTTGTGCACCTTGGGTTTGTTTCTTCGGTAAATGCTTTTATTCTGGCTACATGAGCTCTCAATCTGCGATGCAACAGCTCTTTCTACTGCATTTCTGCACAAAAAGATGTTTTTATTGCCATAAAATAGTTATTGAGGGTGGAGTGATTCAGGCGGATCACTACTGAAGGCCTAGGTGTGAAATGCATGGCCGCCACTGCTTTTTATAGACATTTTGGGTTGTTCAGAAGAAGCCAGATTTTATATAAAGTTAAAAAAAACAATAAGTAATATTTTCCAAAAATAAAACTGCATTTCCAAGCTAACTACACAAATACAGCAGACCAACAAAACAATCCAATACGTCTTACCGGCTTCCTTCTTGCACGACAGAGTTTTTAATGGCTGCCGCCTTTTCCGGACCGTGAGGCTGACTGTAGCGGAAGTTCGGTGAACCGTCTGTAGGTTTTTCAAGAAGCTGGAAAACACTTTTGTACATTGTAAATAAACACAGTGTAAACACAGTGCATACATAAACAATATTCAGGCAAAAAAACACACACACAAACATACAACACCAATAGACTTACACACAATTATATCACTGTCCACGCATTAGAAACCCACTCGCGTTGCGAGGCGAACAGTCTGTGGAAAAAAACGTGAAAATAAATAAGAGTAAAAACATTTGAAGTTCTTCTCTCCTCCACACATTGAATACTGCTGCTTTGTTTCTGATTCTTACCTCTGCAGAGGATCATACCGGCTTTTATTGGATTCAGAGTTATGCAGGCCGCGAACTGCTTCCTGTAAGATGAAATAAAAATAAGAAACCAAATCACAATATGTCTGTCAGCTTACTGTGACCATTCCTCCACTCTTAGTTTTTTTGTTTTAGAAACGACCAAGTCTTACCGCAGTTTTCGGATCGTGCTGCCGTCTTTTCCTCGAGTCCTTCTGTAGGTGAGGCTTTGTTAGAGCATCGAGTCTCTAAACAATAGACGCCATGTTGTCTTTCAGTTGCACTCGTACAAACTTGAGTAACTGAGTCGATAACCCACTCACTGCAGCCAGCAGCGTCTTCTCGTCTGCAGCGGGGCTGGTTGAGGCTGGCCGGTAGAGAGGCCCGCTTTCACAGGGAGCTTCTGGGGTGTTGAAATATAGACGACGTCCTCCATTGTCGTACCGGGAAAGCAGCGTAGACAAAAACCGCCATTCAGTTTGAACGGAAGAGAAGGAAGGCACTGATTGGTCCTACAGACCCTCAGTGTGATCCCGCACGTGATCTGTATTGTCCAATCACAGGCGAGGAAGTTGCCACACGGAAATTAAATTCATTTCATTTCAAGTGAATTCAATTTTATTTATATAGCAGCAAATCACAACAAACAGTCGCCTCAAGGCGCTTTGTATTGTGGATAAAGACCCTACAATAATACAGAGAAAACCCAACAGTCAAAATGACCCCTATGAGCTGGAAGATGTGTTGTTCACACATCCACTGTCTGTTTAAGCAGGACAACTGAGAAGGTGACTGTTGCATTAAAATTTTCCTTATTTTTTTTTTATTTACCTTTTTACATTTACATTTTTCTCATGAAGGTTTTGCTGATATCTCTTATGTACATCCATGTATAGCAAAATAAAAGTTTATACATTTTCGTATTCCATCTGCCTTGGTAGTCTTTAATGTCATTGATGCATGTGAACATTCACTGAACGTTTATAGCAGCGTTCATGGGATGTTGTCTGAATGTTCAATGCTAGCTGGGAAGCCACTGCACAGGAGAGGATGATGGTGTGACAGACTTTTTGTTACAGTGAATTAGACTGAAAACTGAGTATGCTTTTCAATGAAAATAATGCTTGTGGTGTCACCAAAATCAAGATATAGCCTTTGTTTATCTCCCTCAGTCCACTAAAGTTCAGGGTTCACAAAAAACTCCATGACAAAGGCTCACAGACAGAAGCTCACAGACAGAAGCTCACAGCCTTATTGGAAAAAGGGACAAAAGCTGAAAACTTCCAAAAATATATTTCCAACTAGATAATTCAAATTTATAAATTAGAATGATTTCTTGTGAGATTAGTCTTGTTTGAATAGTTTCGCTGTAGAAATAAAAATATGTTGGTTACAACTGTTGGGAGGGGTAGACCACTGGTGAGTATTGGTGACCACTGGTGAGTACTTGATTTGCATTTGTATGACTCACAGAAACCTCCTTTACATATGAGAGCCTGCCCTAGACCTGAGGAGAGGGGGGAGCTGAGGGAGCACTGACACAGAGAGTCCACGGCAGTTTCCCTACAGTTTACTGTTCTGGCCAAAGCCTCCTGCTGAGAGCCCTAAAACTCAAGGCGCGCGTCAATATTACATACAAGAAACTGTCGAAAAACCCACTTTTCATGCAGTGCAAGCCTGTGGGACTGCATGGTAAAAGAGAATCAGATTAAAAAATAACTACAAAGCGATTTAAGAAACTAGCGCTGAAATGTGAATACGCTAAACATGCAGCAAACTTTATCTGATGTCGCCGGATCGTGGCGTTGTAAAATGCGACATGATGCTGAGTTGATTAATGGGAACTGTAGTGGATGTCAGTATATTATTTATTTTATTTATTTATTTTATCATTTGCATAGACTTTTAGTAAGACCACTGTTTTAATTATTTGTGTGTGTGTGTGTGTGTGTGTGTGTGTGTGTGTGAAAGGTACGGTTTCAGACTGAATCTGCTAGCTTTTGATGTGAGCCCTGGGTCATCCTCCGTTCTGTATGTAAACGATGCAGTGTAACACCCCCCCACTGGTGAACACAAACATTGGCCTAACCACCATTGTATTTTTATTTAACCACTGTGTTATCTGTTTTATGCTCGACAGGTGGGCTCGGATATTAGATTATTTACCACTGTATTTTTATTTAGCCACTGTGCGGTGAAATTTGAACCTCTTTGATGAACATCCGGGAAATAAGGAGAGCCATGCGGGAGAGATAGTGAGACCGATTGTTGGATCGCACAGCGCATGCGTCACGGTGGAACAAAGAAAGAAAACTCAGAGACATTTGAGTTAGCTTTGCATTACTTACTCACATGACTGTGACTCCATACAGGAAATGCATTTTGATTCACACAGAACCCACTTGTTCACAGAGAGCAGGGCTCCGTACTGTAAAATCGCCACGGCGAGGCTAGGCCATTAGCGGCTACATCCACCACGGTCACGGTGTTTCATTAAATAAATACCCTCCATACCACACACCCTACGCAATTCACATCTCACACTAATAAGATCGATGAGAGAGAGCAGCAAAACATAGCTGATAATTCTGTAACTAAACACATAAACACCAAAATGAGAACTCCCATGATCCTTTGCGCATTCATCGGAACAACAACAAAAATCATCGTGACAGCTGATCACATGACCTCCGTTCCATGTTTTAATAATGAAAAATACATTGTACCACTCCTCATTGTACGCTGTACATTAAAAACATACTTTCATTAAAAATCACGTTAGTAATCCGCCGCTAAACTGCCCCGTATACGTCATTATCACACGCATGCGCAAACGCACACGGACACACGCACGCGCAAGGCTTTTTTATCACGCACGCGCACACCTTTCACGCATGCGCAGTGCATTTTTTACACCTAGGTGCGATTTTCACACCTTAGGTGTGAAAGGGCCGCCTAACTATAACTACTAGCATCTGAATCTTGTTACTGCAGAAGTGCAGGAGACACTTCATGCCACAGAAGTATTTGACCTCTCCCAGCAATGGAAGCCTCTGCTTTAGTTTCCCTTTGTGGCTGCAGGCGTCACATTTTGCCACCTGAAAGAAGAAGAGTAAAGGTGTAGGAAGCACTAAAGGCAGGTGTAGTGGCAATCCAACCACCAGAAGGTCACTTGAGGGAATTTGAAGCCATTTCCATCATGGTGTGGTGAAGAGACTGAGGTGTGCGATATCTGTCATTTTATTTATCATTTAAAGCTTAAAAACAGCTACTAAACTTGACTGCATGATGACGAGATAAAAAGTGAGCTCCAAAAACAGAGAAAGGGGATTAAAACAGGGCAGAACCCTCAGAACCAACAACAACACATGGTTTAAAAACTGTGTGGCTTCCTCCTGGCTCTGATTCCCTACACCTGTGCCCCTAAAGCCTTCCTTATATAGAGCAAACATGCAATCTAAAAAGTATTGTAATCAGTGAAGCAGTTTATTTGAGGGGTTTTTGAGTTTTTGAATGATGAATGGGTGGAAGGGTTAGGGTTAGTTTGCAGTAGAAATGGTGAAGTAAGAGGCCCAAAGATCTCGTCACTATTATGGTGCTAAATCCATAAATGTGGAAGTGAAATCAGAATCAAGCTCAAACAAAGGTGGAAGCACCTGATGCTGTCTCAAGGCCACCTCATGGTTAAAACCAGGTGATGATCATAAAGGTTATGATTGTAACTACTTTAATAATCTTTAACTCAGAGAGCGCACATGCTCATTGTTCAGGGTGCTCCTATTCCAAGAATATGGAACTTGGATAAATCTGATCAACATTTTATGTGTTGATCAATATCAGCAGATCAAATACAAGAGTTCAGCTGTTGTTCAGTTAAATTTGCTGCTTTTTTGTGTGAGAAAGTGAAGCTAGTTCACACTCACTGTCTGAGAGGGGAGATGGACCCGGGAAAAGTCTGCTGTTCGATCTGGATCTGCTGAAGGATCCGGTGATTATTCCCTGCAGAGAGAACTGCTGCATGAACTGTTCACATCTACTGGGATAAAGATCAGAAACAGACCCACAGCTGCCCTCAGCACAGACAGACCTTCACACCAAGGCCTGCTCTGGTGAAAAACACCATGCTGGCAGAGGTAGTGGAGGAGCTGCAGAGGGCTGGAAGTGTGGCCTGTGATTTGTGTACTGAGAAGAAGCTGAAAGCCATCAAGTCCTGTCTGCACTGAGTGGTCTCTCACTGTGAGCAGCACCTCCAGGATCATCATAATGCATTAAAAAATGCAAGCTAATCACCCCCTCCAAGAAACCTCACAGTAGCAGTGTGGATGGTGATGAAGATCTTCTGCTGCACGGGTCAGCAGTGGATCTGTTATCTGTGCTCCATGGATGAACATAAAGGCCACTGCAGCTGAAGCAGGAAGGAGTGAGAGGCAGAGAGGCCTGAAGCTGTCAGGAAAAAATTCTTCAGAAAATCAAGAAGAGAAGAAAGATGTGACGGAGTTCCAGCAGAAGGTGGAGACCATCAATTAATAGACTAATATCAGTGTTTCTCATTCACTCACAAACTGGTGCTTTTAAGCATGGGTTACACAGCCAGTGAATATTTTATGGTCAACATAATGATCCTGTGATCTGTATTAGCAGCTGCACAGCATCTCCTCTGACTGCACACAGGCAGGTCGATGACTTTGGAGGAACCGGAAAGAAAAAGTTTTGAAATCAAGTTCAGCTCTGAGACACTTTTGACAGAAACTCTGAGTCTGACAAACCAGGGAGACACAGACGAGTGTGCTTTCCTTAATGCTTAAAATCCAGGAGTAAAAAGGTACGAAGATATTAATGTAGAAAAATTCAAGTGTTTGGGGCCTAAATTTGCTGCAAACTAAAAAATGAAACCGCTCTGAACACATGCAGGAACAGCATCAGGTGGAGGAAAGACTCATCAAGGTAAACCGAATTCAAGGACGACACCTGGTGGCGAATCACAGACATTACAAAGAGGTTCAGTCCAAATAAATGCTGAAGGAGCCAAAACTGGATTCAGATCATTTATTTTTTTCTCCTTCTGCTTCTTTTCTCCATACAACAAGGTCTAAATTACACATTTTCAGTTTGGCATCATTTTTGGCAACTGTGAGAGAAACTCAGACTCTGACAGGAGCTGAAGCTGCACACCTGCACAACTTGCATTTTTAAAACACACACTGAGGCTTATTTGGGATTTTAATTCCCATCAAAGAGGGGAGCTCTCCACATTGTTGATGAATACAAGAGTTATTCATGACTCTCATTTGAGTTACTGAGCAAGGAGAGGAAGTTAGAGGAGATTATCCCACTGTAACCCCTGAGTATCCTCATGGTTGTGTTCAGGTGTGGAGCCACAGTCGCCCTCTGCTGTGGAGGACACAGAGAACAGAGCTGTGTTTAAATTCACTTTCACAGTTTGTGTCCTACAGAACAGATTCAAGCTCAGTTAGCGATTAACATTTAGATTGGAATAACATTTGTTTTGTCATGTATTCTCATGTAATATCATTTTATATTATTACAATAATATATAATGAGGTTCTGTTAGCTTTGCACAGAAATACCTCCAAAGAGCTACTTTTACTTTCTTAGTTTTTGTTGCAGGTGTAGGATACTTTGGATTTTTACTTGCTCTCGTCAAACTTGATACAGACCCCTTATGTCACCTTGTAGATGTAGATGATGACACTTTCCTCAGCCAAGAAGCAGAACAGCATCTGGATTAACTACAGATGTGAACTCCATGTTTCTGAATAAACAAACATGTCATCTAAATAGACTGTTCTACACCAACATTAGACCAAATTAAAACAATATCAGCTGTTAAAACATCAACAGTGGTTTTATATTTCTCTTTATTCAGGCAGTTTTCAGCTCCCCAGGTCCAACATTTAAACCAGCACAAGCGTTTAATCTACAGTAAACAGCTGATGTGATCTAATGATTGTGTACAACATGTTGTGAATCATTATGCTTTGGTTTTATTTCTTTGAGTCTTGGTTAAATTTCAGGCTCACAGAGGTGAGACTGTTTCATTACAAACACCAACCAGTGTTCAGGTCTTCAATGAATGCATGAATACATGAATATGATGCTTCCCACAAACAAAACTGTATAAGAGCTGGTTAAAATGAACCCCTTATCAATCACTCTGCCTTCTGCTGAGAAACTTAACATGAGGTTTTAACATGCAGGGAGCCCCACACCACAGAAACGCAGGGATTACTTAGAGCTGACAGTGTGAACATTTTTTTTTTTTTTTATAAAAACAAACAAAAAATAACATTTCTCTTTTAAAACTATTATCACACACTGCGTGTGTAACAGTGTTTATGTTGTATGTGATTCCACTTGCCATAATAACCACAGTTTGTAATGTGGAGGTTTACTGGCTCAATGGCGCCCTCTCTGAAAAGGCAATTGATAAGTGCCTCTGGCAATGTTGTAATGTGGCCAGATCATGAGAGACGAGCCTGAGGTGGGTTGTAAGCGCACAGCAGTGTACATGATTATTAAGTATTAACATCTGTCTAGCCATTATATGACCACTATACATGATGTAACTGCTAACGGAATACCTTAAGTGGATTATTGCAGTTGTGGAGTGCTATAACAATCATATAATAGCGTGATGAACAGGTGTCGTGCCAAAGTAGTTATCCCCGACATAAATTGTATCCCCGCCCTGGAGAGCGCGCAGAGGAGGAGGACAAGGAGGCGGAGCCACTTGCCATGCTTTACGCTTCCTTCCAAAATGTGGGGAATTTTGGCGATTATTCTTTTTTCCTACCAAAAACTACAGGGGATACACATTTTTTATGAGGTAGGACAATAAGTGTGCATTATAGCAGGGGGCACAGATTTTGGCAGACGGAGAAACAGCCTGATAAAATGTGTATCCCCCAGGGGCGGAGCTTCTGGAGGGGCTGGGAGGGCGGCACGCCCCCGGCCCGGGGTTAGAGGGGGCTCGGATGGGAGAGAGTAGAGGAGAATAAGATTTCAGGTAGCCAGGCCTCTGTCACGTCCGAGGTGAGGTGGAGAAGGAGGGCCCTGTCTTGATTATATCACAATATGCATGGCTCAATGTGCACAGTATACAACCCACTATACATCACCCATCATTCATGTTTTACACGGGGGTTTTAAAGGTTGCCACGGTCAGGACTGAGTCATGGTTGCTCAAAACTTTACAAGACTGACTGACTTTAGTGATGTAGTAGGTGTAAAATATTGAATAAGATGTTGGACTGCATGACTGGCTTTATTTTCACTCTAAAGGCCGTTTCACACCGGACGCGCTGCGTTTTTGCGAATAAATCGCCCTCATAAAACGCACTGTGAAAGAAAGGAAGTCGACATCAAACGATGATGTAATGAGGTTGTGATGTTTCTAAACAAGAGAAGGAAGAAACAGATTCTGGGTTCATCCAACTCATAAGAAAGCAGCAGCAGGGAGAGTTTCATGGTTTGATCCAGGAGTTGAAGCTGCATCGCGGCCGCTTTGGCGCATACTTCAGGATGTCAGTGGGCAGTTGTTATTGGCAGAGTTGGGATCACATGTGAGGAGGCAGAGAATAATTTCAGAAAGCCGACTGGATTAGAACAGCGTGTAGCTGTGTGTCTGAGGAAAATAGTATGAGTTTACTGTTCCCAGCTCTATATTCAGTACATTGGTGCGCGTTTTGAGCTATGAACTCGCATGTTGCTAAATGCAGCGCTCTGATTGGTCAGATCTGTTTGTGCGTCTGGTGTGTAAAGGACCGGACGCATAAATTCCGTGCGAATGTTTCGTGCGTTAAAAACATTTTTCGGACTCGCCTGTTCTTAACGCAGCCGTTCACACCAACCTCGTCATTTCACAGGACGAATTTGCAGCATTTATTTTTCGGTTCAAGTTCGATTTTTCTGAACAAACAGGTCTGACCAATCAGAGCGCTGCATTTAGCAGCATGTGAGGTCATAGCTCAAAACGCGCACCAATGTACTGAATATACAGTGATATGGAACAATAAAATCATAATATTTTACCTCAGACACACAGCTACACGCTGCTCCGGGTCAGTCGGCTTTCTGATATTATCCTCTGCCTCCTCACATGTGATCCCAACTCTGCCAACAAGAGCTCAAACTGTCCCACTGACATCCTGAAATATGCGTGAAAGCATCCGTGATGCAGCTTCAGCTCCGGGATCAAACCATGAAACTCTCCCTGTGCTGCTTTCTTATGAGCTGGATGAACACATAAACTCTCTTTCTTCCTTCTCTTGTTTAGAAACATCACAACCTCATTACATCATCGCTTGATGTCGACTTCCTTTCTTTCACAGTGCGTTTTATGAGGGCGATTTATTCGCAAAAACACAGCGTGTCCGTGTGTATGTAGGTTACACGACAAGTTCACATCCGAAAGATTCGGAATTTCATGTCATTTACGCAACGCATCCGGTGTGAAACGGCCCTAAAGGCCTTAAGTGGAGCATTTTTACGGACTAAGCTAAGATGAGTGGCACTTCATAACATACACATTCCCACTGTTCTGGGCATGTGTATGTTGTAAAATGATGTTTATTATTTGGGTATAAAGGGCCCGGTCATTTGCCCCACCCCCGGCCCGGCTCTGATTTGTTCCGCTAGTTGTATCCCCTGTAGTTTTCGGTAGGCAAAAAGAATAATCGTCAAAATTCCCCACATTTTGGAAGGAAGCCTAAGGCATGGCAAGTGGCTCCGCCTCCTTGTCCTCCTCCTCTGCGCGCTCTCCAGGGCGGGGATACAATTTATGTCGGGGATAACTACTTTGGCACAACACCGGCTAGGCTAGCTAGCGAACTTCTGTACCATTTTAATGTACCGTTCTTTTGTAGAGCGCTGTGCTTGAGCTGCCCCGTACTGAGCCAACCTGCCTGACCAGTATATGTTCTGTTGTTACCTAGATAATAAAAAGGCTCACATCTTAAAGATAAACAAGCCTTCTTCTATCATTACTACACAACGCAGAGTTTAAGAGGTTTATTTGGACCAGCCAGTTACAGTGTAATTGAGCCTGGTTACATGTGCGCAGCTGAAAAAGAGGAAAAATTGATAAACCATAAATTAAACTAACCCTAACCATTCATCTTCAACTGTTAAAAACGAGGACGTTTTTACTTTCGCTTTCGTTAATAACCTCAATGTGTGAGTTTAACCCAGATTTAAGTGACGTTTGGTCCCAGCCTTAATTCCTATTGGCTCTGATGAGACTGATGGTGACGTATTTCCTGTTTCACTTCCTTTAGTTTGGGACCGCAGAGTCTGTTTTTTTTTTCTGGACAACGAAACGCTTAAAAGGTAAAAGTTTGGATCCCGGAGGTCACAATGAAGATCCTGATGATCCTGCTTCTCCTGGGAGTACAGGAGGCGGCAGCAGGTCAGTTAGGAATTCATGTTTTGGTCTTTTTATATGTCTGTGCTACATGTTAGACTTAAACCATTTCAAATACAAAGCGATGGATCGTTTGATCCTCAGAGAGCTCCAGTGCGCTAAATATTAAGTTACGGTATCCATGTAGATTATATGAATGTTTAAAGAACAAATCCTTCATTTTACAGACGTAATTAAATCATGTCTCTGTATATTTTTGTTATATGTAGCCTGCATATAAAGAACCAAAGTCTCCTGCTCTGTGGTGTTATATAAATATGATTCACCAGTGTGTGTGAACACTGTATGTTTGAACAATATGCGCTCAGATATTATAAATAACGAAGTACAACCTGAATGTAAATTCACTGTGTGAGTTGTTTTTGTTTGTTTGTTTTTGCGCTTCATTATTACTGAATATATAAAGTGTATTGGATGCTGATGGATACTCTGATCACCGATACAGTTTATATATCAGTATGAGCTAATATCGGTATCATTGCTGAAGGATCAGTAAGAAGAAGCTGCAGTTTGAAAAACAGTTTTGTATTTTAATTATCTCCACCAGGCGGCGCTAACGAGAAGGGTTTAACCTTAATGAGCCTCCGTCAGAAACACAAATCGATCCACTAAGTTTAAATGCACAAAAATGTGTTCTAATGGATTCAGATGGGCCATAATTTGATTGATAATTTGAAAAACTCACCTGCAAACCTGATTACAAAATAAAATCCATATTTTCTTAAAATAATTTTTAATAGTCCCCTAACATCAGCTTTGGTTTCACTGATAATATGATCTATCAGAGGAAAACGTTTAACAGCAGTTTTACATGAATCAAGAAAATCTATGAAAACCCAAAAGCTGGACAGTCACATCAAAATAAATCAATTAATCTAAAATGTAACATCAAAGATGGTGAAAGAAAAGAACACTCACTACAGAGACATCATGCGACACTGGATTTAAACCTCAGACTGAAGAAACTGGATCTGCTTTATATTCAAACACACGAGTGTGACAGAAGGAGAAATCATGGACTAAAGTCATCATGAATGTGAAACTATTAATGATGAAAACTAAACTGAGGAAAAGATGTTTTTAAAAACAGGTTCAAACTTCTGTTAAATACAGAATCACAGTTTTGAAGAAAAATCATCAGAAAAATCAGAATAAACTCTGGAGCTGAACATTTATTCATAATTCTATTTGGTATTTATTGAGGGGACAGCAGGATTATTATAGGATATTTTTAATGAGCTCTAAGTTTTTTATTGTGTTCATTAAAAATATAAATCTGTGATGTCACATTAACTGTTCCCACAGTGACCCACTCTCTGAAGTATTTCTTAACTGGATCCTCTGAAGTCCCAAACTTCCCAGAGTTTGTGGCTGTTGGGATGGTTGATGATGTTCAGATTTATCACTATGACAGCAACACAGAGAAAGCAGAGCCCACACAGGACTGGATGAATAAAGTCACAGCAGAGGATCCACAGTACTGGGAGAGGAACACTGCGTTCTCTCTGGGTCACCAGCAGACGTTCAAAGCCAGCATTGAAATTGCAAAGCAGCGCTTCAACCAAACTGGAGGTTTGTTTCTGTTTCATTTTTCTCTGATTCTTTATCTTAATGTGTTTTTATTTTTCAGTATGAAACAGATTCACATTAGAGTTTCATTCATATCACAGATTTAGATTATTAACAGAATAATTCAGAATGAATGTAAAGTCGAACTACAGTCTGGAAAGCACTGATATTTCACACCGAGCACTATGAATTGCATATAGTGCATACCCACTTACCCACAGGTCATATAAACACACTAATGAGTGAAGAACATCACTTATGTTGGCATTTCTAATAAACTGGAGGTCATACAATGAAAAGAGATGCTTGTCACAGTTTAGTTGCTCATATTTTCTCTTCCTGCAGGAGAGATGATCCACAGTAATGTTCAGTGATTACAGATTTAATGAGGTTTATGTGACTAAAGTCAAATTAATGATAAATATATATAATAAAACTATAAAGGCTGCAGCCACACAAACTAAGGACACTCTTGATGCAAACTGAATTATAGTAAACCTTATATCCACTTTGATCATTTTAATATGGCTGTTAATCATCATTTATTGTTAGTCTTACACACATAGAAGTGCAGATCAGGTTACATTAACCTTATATGACCACAGTGCATCAGAATAAACACTGATGTGGGATCAGTCTCAGTCTGGTTCACTGTCGTCTCTGCCTCTGTTTGTCTCTCAGGTGTTCACACTTTACAGCTGATGTACGGCTGTGAGTGGGATGATGAGACAGATGAAGTGACTGGATATGACCAGTATGGTTATGATGGAGAGGACTTCATATCACTTGACCTGAAGACACAGACATGGATCGCTCCTAATCAGCAGGCTCTCATCACCAAACATAAGTTGGACAGGAGCAAAGCTGATTTAGCCAGGATTAAGAACTACTGCACCCAGATTTGTCCTGAGTGGCTGAAGAAGTATGTGAACTTTGGGAGTAGCTCTTTAACGAGAACAGGTAAAATCACAGACTTACTGCGATAATTTGCCTCATTTTTATTATGTAATGCAACTTAATAATGACCAAGTTTAGCATGTTTCCTCTCTGTCACTGTCTCATGTATTTTTCACCAGTTAATCATCATTTATTTCTTTATTAAATTCAGAAACCTTCAGCACAGCTCTTTATAATGTTTCTCCCTCCACTCACACACCTCTTATTTCTTTATCCGACTCTTTTCCTTAAATACATTTTACATGTTTGTACATTAATATGTGTCTAAGACATTCAGACTACAGTAAACAGAAATGATAGCACGCTGTTAAAACAGAAACCATAAACTGTGTTTCTCTTTATTCCTCAGTCCTTCCCTCAGTGTCTCTCCTCCAGAGGTCTTCCTCCTCTCCCATCACCTGCCACTCTACAGGTTTCTATCCTCACAGAGCCGAGATGTTCTGGAAGAAAGATGGAGAGGAGCTTCATGAAGGTGTGCACAAAGGAGAGATCCTCTCCAACCATGATGGGACCTTCCAGATGAGTGTTGATCTGGACCTTTCAGCAGTTGGATCTGAGGACTGGGACAGGTACAGCTGTGTGTTTCAGCTCTCAGGTGTGAACATCACCACCAAACTGAAGAAAGCAGGATTCAGGAGCAATGAAGGTGAGACTGAGATCAGAGGAGACAAACATGGGAAACAGTTTATTGTAATGCAGCTCACAGGTTTTCATTTACATCAGTTTATAATACTTCTCAAAGTTTCCACCACAGTTTTTCTTTGCTGACCAGAACATGTTAGTTTTCTTTGAAATGTTACATTTGAAACCAGCTTTATTTATTTTATTTTGTTTTAGTGCTCTAGAGACAAAATGTAGTTTTTTATTATATTCAGATATGTTCACATGTGTTATAATCTCTGTATTTATGTAACTAATGGAATTATTTATTAGTGCACATGTACTGTTAACAGATCAGGTTCAAGTTTATTGGTGAAGTATTCAAGAGAATTTAAATATATCAGAACTTTGAGCGTAGGGATGAAAACAGAAATTAGTGGAACAAATATTTGTATCTACAAAGAGGCTGACTGACTGTTTTCTGCTCGTTTTCTGACCTTTTGTTTGTTGTCTGATCTGCAGGAGGTTCCCTCTCTGTGATCATTGCTGTGGTTGCTGCTGTGGTCGTTCTTGCTGCCGTCGCTGTGATCGGATTCATTATTTACAAAAAGAGAACAGGTGAGAGACCAAAATATCCAAACATGATTTTAGTTTTTGATTCTTTGTTCAGATTTCAAACTGAAAGAAGCTTCAGGTCCTCGTACAGTAACAGTACAGTGTCATTATAATATAACAGTGTTATCATAGTGAGAGCAGGTAAAGTAACAGAGAGGATTGTAAAGCAGTTGGAGTGAGGGCTGGAGGGGTCAGTGTTCTTCTATTACAGCTGTGACCACTGACATGAGTTTCATTGTTTTTACAGCTGAGTCTCCTCAACATTATAAGTACAGTTTACATTCTGAGCAGAATCAGAGACTCTGAAATTAAATGCATGCTAACAATGCAGACTGTAAGCAATGTGTTCATAATTAATGTCAGCATCACTGAAGAGCAGCTCAGCTGGGCGCTGAATTTTTCATCTCTTCATTTTTCATTATTTTTTTGTAGATAAGAAGACTCCACCTGAAAATGACCCTTCAACCCTACAGAGACTTTCAGGTATGTGTCTGTTTGTCTGTCTGATGTGCATAATGTAGTTGGATTGGAGTATTTTTCTTATATCCCATAAACCTAAATTTCCCCTCTGTGTGACAATAAAGGCTGCAGATTTAATGGCTTTATTTTACATTTTTGCTCCTATCAAAGTTGACTGTTAGATGTACAAATCATGTCTTCATGTAGTTATTTACATTTTTTGCAGTAAACCACAGAGTAATAGAAAAATGAGACTTTACACAGCGCTGAACAAAAACCTTAGAAATATAACCAGGTGTACTGTGTTCAGTACTGCAGTAACAAACCAGAGCTCGGACTCACTGCACGTTATTTTAATCCATGTGGTCTCAGGTGCTCATCAGTCTCACACCTGAGCTGCATCTGTCCTCTGAACCAGCACACATCCTTACTGATGACTTCAACCTGTCAGCTCTGCACATTTTAACATTAAGACTGTTCTGACAGGGAAACAGGGAATTTTACTCCATATTTTAAATAGTTACAGTATAGATAGAAACATTCTTAGAGTCAGAAATGTTTTTGTTTTGAAGGTTTTCACACTTTCAGGTATTGAATCAAAGCAGCTGATAAACACAGTGATCCTCGTCCTGTGTTTGTGTTCATGCTGTTAAATACAGAAACTCCTCCTGTCTGCATGTAACACTGACATCAACAGATCAGACTCATTGTTTCCTTCATCATTGGTAATGATTTTGTATTTTTTTCTCCTCAGGTTCAACTTCCTCAGATGAAAGTATAACCAGCCAAACACAGCTGATCCAGGTAAGTGTGCAGACTCTCTGACACACTGTATACTCCACATACAGCATGTTTTTATCATCATCTTGTGCTTTTGCAACTTTCTACTTTGAGACATTTTGAGTTCTTGAAACATTTCTGCACCGTTCAGCTGCTCTGACTCAGCAGCTGAGACTTCAGGTATAAACCTGCCATCACCTTCATGTTACACATGATGCTTCTTCCTGCAGTTCACTGTTTCCAGGTTACAGGTTTATCTCAGTGAAGCCTCCTCAGAGGGAACAACAGAGATGCTGAAAGCAGCCTTTGCAGCCTGCTGCTATTTTTAACTGAACTAATCATTGTTATGACAGTGAACATCTCCTCACCTGCTGTTTCCTGTGTTGTAAGAAACAGAGTGCAGCCACAATCATGGCTTCCATGACATGTATATGAAGAATGATGAAACCATCTAACTGATATTTCCTGGGGATTAAGTAACTGCAGGGATTTTAAATTGTGTAACTGGTGACATTATAGAGTAGTAACATTTGTGTGGAGATAGTCGTGGTTCTAAAAAACTGTCCTTGTGTTTGTGTGAAGCTCATGTTGAGTTTGTATTTCAGCCTTTGAGCTCAGTGTTGTTTCTTCTTTCTTTAGTCTAATTGTACCAAAGAGGGTTTAAACTGCAGCAAAGATAACTGATCTCTGTCACACATGCCTGCAGTCATCTTTGTGCTTTTTCTAAAAAGCCTTAAATTTGTAGTTTTCACACTGATTCTATTTGTTGATGCATTTTTAATTTTCCAAACACGCCTCATTAATTATTGCTGAATCTTTGAACAGGAGAAACAGAATGAAGTAACTTCACTTCATGAGGATTCAGCTTCACTGAACACCTGAGGAAACGTTTCTGCTTTGAAATAAAGACATTTCTTTATTCCAGCCACAACACAACATGGACACAAGACTCTGTACAACACAAAAGAGCTAAATAACTTTTATTTATAGAAATAAACCAGTGATGTCATGAATATTTTTCTATGAGAAATTTCTCAGGTTATATTATATAACTTTATAATGTGGGTGCCTGCAGTGCTTTAGATAAAGATTATGTATTTAGGAATGATGTTTATTTACTGGGGTGTGTGTGTGAGAGAATATTATCATGATTCACTGTGAATGCTTCCTTCAGCCTCTCCCTCACTGTAGTTTTCCTTCACGTCCTTCCTGATTCAGGATTAAAGGGGAGCTGTGGTACCAGCTGGAATTGAACCAACAACCTTTTTCTTGCTAAGTAAACATGTTAAACACCGCACCATCGGAAGGATCGTGATTTATGTTCACTTTGCAGTTATTGATTTTAAATAAGCACCAACACGAGGAGTCTTGAAATACTGAGTTCAAGAATAAATCTTTAATAAAAAGATCAATATTTTACTTTAGTGTATAAAGAGGGTATCGAAAAAAAGCAGTAATATATTATTACCTCATTTATGTTTGTCCCACCCCCAGTTTATATGACATAGATGAACAGTCCTGAAATGATATGTATATCTGTAGATAGATATGATAGATGGTGATATGTATATATGTATGTGTATATTTTATTGGCCTTTGTTCTGTCAGACTTAATGCTCCTATCAGAATTATGCATCAAATTTAATGTGTGTTTATAGTTGTTTTTGTTGTGTGATGTTTCAGGTGTGTTTTGATTTATTGATTCAGGGATATGAGGTTTTGTTTTTGTTATACTATAAATGCCAAATTGTATCAGTATAAGTGCAGCTAAATAAAACTTTAATATCATGTTTGTCTCATTTGTGAATGGACATTGATATTAACGCAGTCTGATTACAACCAGTTTACACAGAACCTCAAAGCAGCTCCAAATACTCAGATATAATTTTACTGTAAAAGCAGGAAGGACACAATCATGTCAGTGTTGTAGTTGAACTACTTCAATAGAAACATGATTTTTCCTTAAGATTGTGCAGATAATTTGAATTCAGTTTTAAAATTGTTAAAGTTAAAACGACCCCCTATGAGCAGCACTTGGTGACAGTGGGAAGGAAAAACTCCCTTTAACAGGAAGAAACCTCCAGCAGAACCAGGCTTAGGGAGGGGGGTCATCTGCTGAGGGGGGAGAGAAAAAAAGCCATGCTGTGGACAGGGTTCGTACGGGTGCTGGAAATCCTTGAAAATGCTTGAATTTTAATATTGTCCTTTCAAGGTTTGAAAAGTGCTTGAATTTTGGATATAGTGCTTGAAAGTGCTTGAAATTGTAACCGCTTTTTTTTGTAAATAAAAATATAACTATCTGGTTGAACAGTTCGCTTATGAAACGGAGAAATAAAATGAGTCATAAAGTCTAAAATGAAAATTTCTCCGCGTGGGTCTGGCCTGCCCGTCTGCATGTGATCTGTCAGTCTGTTTGTGACCACGCCCCTCCCCCGAAGACAGAGAGTGGCCGTTTTAATGAGTGTTCACTGGAAAACTGCAAACTCCAATTATGGATCAGACGAATATGGAATACTTTTAAGTCAAAAGTTACAAACATAATCCCCGCAAATAATGTCATTCCTCGCGAGTAAATTCAACAGCGTAGAACTCAGCGCATCCACGGAGGCGCTCTCGTTCACTTGTACACCATTCTGTGGTCTGCAGCGATATGGCCTCCGATCTGGCGGATCAATTCAAAGGCTTCATTGAATTTTCTAAAATAGGCCATCATCGATTCACAGAAAGACTCAATAACGATATTAGACAGGAATAAGCTGTGAGTGCGGCGCAGCAGGTGTGGAAAGCAGCCAAAACCGCCGAAGATAAATTCAACAAGGAAGTGGAAGTATTGTTCCAAAAAGCTGAATCAAAAATGTAAGCCGTACACAGTAAACCGCAGAAAACCATGATGGATTTTATTCAGAAGGTATGTACATTAATTCTATATGTTCCTGGCGTGTTGTCATCTATGCTTATATTTGTACGCAATCTGGTGATTGGCGGCTGGCACTTCTGCCAAGTTTTGTGTAAGAAAACTCGCTGTTGGCTGTCTTAAAACTCGCCAAAGGACGAATCGAGGACCGGGGGTGGGGTTAGGTGTCCCCCTCGGTGCCGAAGAGAGGTCCGGGCGATGCCACAGCGTAGGAAGGGCCGCAGTATTGCTGTATGTACACAAAACACGGCGACAACGGAATTTTCATGTTTCCGGTGTTGTGCCAAAAAGTGATTTCCGATTTTATTTTTTATTTTTTTACTGTATTATCTTTCTTATATCGGTAAATAGACTGTGGCGCACAGGATTTATGAAGGGCTTATATATAAAATGAAGAAATGACTTGTTTTGCAAATATATTTATGACTGCATTACTGTATCAGCATTATAATCAGTCCAGTCGTTTTTGGCTACCCTTTATAGAACTGTAATGTTACATTTGTTGCAATTTCTGCAGCCCTCTTGGCAGATCTCTCAGGAAAAAAGACATTTTTAATGTCAATGATAATTTTTACCTTCATTAATAAAGAATATATGAAAGGCACTTTGCCAAGAAGTGAGTGCAGCTTCTACCTGTGACAGGAGTGTTGTTTCTCGCTCAGAATGACATAATATCATTCACGAGAGATGTGTTTGACACAGATGTTTCACAGATGTTAGGCCAAAAATTAATCTACAGCCATTTAAATACAACCAATAATTTTTTAGGGGGAAATACTGGAAATCATTTTTTTGGAACAACACGCCATATCTCTAAAACTCTTCAAAAGTCCCCGATGACACCGGGAAAAGTCGCTAAATTTGATGCTGGTCACTTTTTGGACAAAAAAAAAAGTCACTAGGGGGGTCTGAAAAGTCCAAGTGATAAAGTCACTAAGTTGGCAACACTATCTGCCGGTGTTGCCAAAAATTGCAGCTTCTACCATGTGACAGGAGTGTTATTTATGACTCAAAATGAGTTGACATCATTCATGAGAGATAATATTCGAGATATGCTTGACAGACCATACGTCAGCAAGTAATTTACAACTATATAAATACCAGCAATCATTTTTTTTGAAAATACTGGAAATCATTTTTTGGCACAAGACCCGCTATTCAGATGATACAGTGGTATGCAGATGTTTGGCCACCCCTGATAATTGTCATGATTTTCCTTTATAAATCATTGGTTGTTCAGATCAGCAGTTTCAGTTAAATATATCATAAAGCAGATGAACACAGGGATATTTGAGAAGTGAAATAAAGTTTACAGGATTTACAGAAAGTCTTCAATAATTATTTAAACAAAATTAGGCAGGTGCATAATTTTGGGCACCCCAACAGAAAATTTCATCAATATTTAGTAGATCATCCTTTTGCAGAAATAACAGCCTCTAAACTCTTCCTATAGCTTCCAATGAGAGTCTGTATTCTGGTTGAAGGTATTTTGGACCGTTCTTCTTTACAAAACATCTCCAGTTCAGTCAGGTTTGATGGTTTCTGAGCACGGACAGCCCGCTTTAAATCCCACCACAGATTTTCAATAATATTCAGGTCTGGGACTGAGATGGCCGTTCCAGAACGTTGTACTTGTTCCTCTGCATAAACGCCTCAGTAGATTCTGAGCAGTGTTTAGGGTCGTTGTCTTGTTGAAGTATCCAGCCCCGGCACAACTTCAACTTTGTCACTGATTCTTGAACATTGTTCTCAAGAATCTGCTGATATTGACTGGGATCCATGTGACCCTCAACTTTAACAAGATTCCCAGTACCTGCACTGGCCCCACAGCCCCACAGCATGATGGAACCACCACCAAATGTTACTGTGGGCACCAAGTGTTTGTCTTGGAGTGCTGTGTTCTTTTCCCACCATTCATACCGCCCCTTGTTATGTCCAAATAACGCAGTTTAGTTTCATGAGTCCACAGCACCTTATTCCAAAATGAAGCTGGCTTGTCCAAATATGCTTTAGCGACTCTGTTTGTGGCGTGTGTGCAGAAAAGGCTTCTTCTGCATTACTGTCCCATACAGCCTCTCCTTGTGCAAAGTGCGCTCAATAGTTGAATGATGCACAGTGACACCATCTGCAGCAACATGATGTTATAGGTCTTTGGAGCTGCTCTATGGGTTGACTATGACTGTTCTCACCATCCTTCTCCTCTGCCTATCTGAGGTTTTTCTTGGCCTGCCACTTCAGGCCTTAACTAGAACTGTGCCTGTGGTCTTCCATTTCCATACTATGTTCCTCACAGTGGAAACTGACAGCTGAAATCTCTGAGAGAGCTTTTTGGATCCTTCCCCTAAACCATGTACATTTTGCGTACATGCAGTGCAATACAATGTTTTAATGGATAGGCAAGAGTATATTTACTACCAAGATATCCAGAATTTTTCAACACCGGGATGTGTTTTTAATACTTCCTATTACATTAAAATACCACCAAACCAGGAGAAATTAAATGTCATGAAAAAATATCAACATTTTCTTTGTACACTTTTGGGGAGGGGGTCTGAAAAAGAGTAAACTTTGGAAAATGTTGATAATTGTGAATGACCCCTTAATGTGCTGGAAAATCATGAAAATTGACCTTGGAAGTGCTTAAAAGGTGCTTGAATTTGATCCTGGAAAAGGTGTACGAACCCTGTGTGGAAGAGAGCCAGAGATTAATAACAATTAATGATTAAATGCAGAGTGGAGTATAAACAAAGTAAATAAGGTGAATGAAAAGAAACAGTGCATTATGGGAACCCCCCCCAGCAGCCTAGGCCTATAGCAGCATAACTAAGGGATGGTTCAGGGTCACCTGATCCAGCCCTAACTATAAGCTTGATCATAAAGGAAAGTTTTAAGCCTAAGCTTAAAAATAGAGAGGGTGTCTGTCTCCTGAATCCATGCTGGAAGCTGGTTCCACAGAAGAGGCGCCTGAAAGCTGAAGGCTCTGCCTCCCATTCTACTCTTAAGTATCCTAGGAACCACAAGTAAGCCAGCAGTCTGAGAGCGAAGTGCTTTACTGGTACTATAAGGTCTTTAAGACCTGATATCCTGATAATAATGAAATACAATAGTCCAGCCTAGGATACAAAAAAGTGGTCCTACATATTTGTTTAATATGTGCATTGAAGGACATATCCTGGTCAAAAATGACTCCAAGATTTCTCACAGTGTTACTGGAGGCCAAAGTTATGCCATCCTGTGGCAACAATTCCCAAAGTCAGGAGTGCTGTGGCCCACATCTTTATCTAGATAAATACATTTATATAAATATGTAACTGTGCCTACTTGAATGAATTTATTACTGTCACCCCCACCCCCCGCAGTATAGTCACGGCCCACCAAGAGCCCCATGTTTTCATAGTTTTGTCTTAGTGGGACCCTCCTTTGTTTTTCACTAGAATAATGAGCCAAATCACACCCTCAGGCTCTGTAAGGGTGGTTTGACAAAGACACAGAATCAGCTGCTCTCCACAATCAGCTGATTTAAACTCAGTTGGGATGAGCTGGAGTGCACGGGGCCGTCGACTACTGACCAGCTCAAAACTCCAGATGATGACCTGTTACAACATTTAAAACATACTTTATCATAGAGACTGTATAACAAGATAACAGACTTCATTTTCTCCAATATTTTTAATTATTGAAATAAACAAAAACTTTACAAAAAAAGTCAAGGGAGCAAAAAGAAACAGTTTAAAGCAACAGTGTGTTTGTTTAACAGAGATCTGAGGCTGGTCTGCAGCTTCAGTCTGAATATTTCACAAAAATAAAGACTCGACTTCAAGCCTAAAACAATCAGACCAACTCTGAACTCTGACCTTCAGCGGCACAAAAACACAACACGTGGTTGATGACCTGATGTGGAACGAATAAAGACAGGAACATCTGCACAGCTGTGCTTCAGCTCTCTGCTGTGCTCACATCTCATACTGCTGGGAGGTTCTTGTACCACAGAAGCCTGCTGACTGAAATCAGGAACAATTGAAGGCAGACTGCTGATAAAGAGGCGACTTACTGAGTATGCATGATGAAACTCTTATTATTTATTTACATTCATGTTGTGGACAGCTGCTGAATCTGGGTCCAGCTTGATTCTCTCTCAGCTCCGTTTTTGAGTGTTTTAAACACTCGTTTATCTTTCATGGAATGAATCCTCCTCATGTTTTTACACTGTTTATAGATTTTTAATGAATCTTGATGCACATCTTTAAAAAGTCCTTCAAAAAGTGCATTTAAATAAATAAAAATCACTGCGAGTCGTCCTGATTGAGTGTGAATGATGGGTCATCCGGTGCTCGCGGGGCCGTACCTGCACCCCCTCTGCACCCCCCCTGCAGCTCTCGGACAGCGAGGATTCGCATCATCACAGCTTCCATGGTGGTGTCATTGAGGGGGGCGGGCAGGAACCACAGAGGGCTGCTGGGAACGCAGCTTCGATCGGGCTGCAGGTAGAACAGATCGCTGCGCTGCCTCACCAACCCCGGACTGAAACATGGGGACAAGAATGAATGAATGAATGAATGAATGAATGAATGGGTACAGGGGGATTTTTGGTGAATATACAAATAACAGCCACTTATAACTATAAACTAAGCTCTGTCCTAATGTGCTGAAAGGTGTCAGAAACACTAATGAGAGCAGAAAACTGAGGCACTGAAGAAAGTTAATAAAAGAGAACAGAAACCGACATCAGAACAAACTATTTTAGATTCTCTGACTTCAAAATCCCAACATAGAAGAATAAAAACAGCTGACAGAGGAAAACAGCTCAACTAAAAAAGCAGAAATCCCCAAACAGAAACACCCACCACTTGGAAAGGTAGAACTCGTAGAGTCTGACTGGACATCGGAGAGGGTTCTCCAGGTTCTCCACCATCTCTAGGAAATCCTCTTCAGACTCATTTTTCTTGCGTTTCTTTGCCAGGACGCCGTACGTGTCTGAAGAACACACAAGAGTCACAAACACAACTTAAATAAAGTAAAAATGGAATAAAGGACCGTGTTGGTACCGGACTCTTCCTGGTTTGCAGGACTGGGCGGGTGGAAGCGCAGGAAGGTGGTCTTGCTGTTGTTCTTGCTGGTTCTGCTGCAGAGTGTGACGTGTGCGAAGGACAGCTGGCGGTGCTGCTCCACCGTGGTGAAGCCAAAGCACTTGCAGAAGAAGAAGAGCAGCGTGTTGAGGAGGACGACGGGGGCGTACGCCCCCAGCTGTTTACAGTCCCACAGAAAGTCCTCCTCCACACAGGAGGGGGTCCAACCTGCAGAACACAGCAGCGAGCTGAAGGACCTGCTCAGAGACTCACAGACAGATGTTTAGGAGAACTTACCGCCAGCTGTGGCTGCAGGTTTGAACTGTTTGAGGATCTTAGTGAACTCTGAGGAAAACCTGTGATAGATCAGATCACTGAAGATGTTCTCCAGCCGGCCGTTCTGAAACAGATGCTACAAAAACAAATATGACTCATTAAATACTGAACACAGGATGTGACGATGATCCACAGGCAGGTGACAGATTAAAAGAAAAACTGCTGGACCAGCAGAACAGCATGGATGCACCTCTCTCAGAGAAGAGACGCCCTCATGTGGTGTTTTGATGCTGGTGCAGACACACTCATTCATAAACACACACTCATTCATACACACACCCCAAACTGAAGGTCAAACTGGAGGGCGTGCAGGTGTCTGTGAGGAACAGTTTGGTATTTTAATATACTTGGAATGACAAATAAAGTTGTTGACCATAGAACAACTTTGCACTGATTTGCAGTCAAACGTCCCTCTGAGAAGACAAGTGGACCCAAAGCATCGCAGCAAAGTTCCACCAACAGCAGCACCGAGTCCCTGGAGCCCCTCAGGACCCTCACAGGCTTGCTGGATGGTAATAAACACTACTTTGAATCTTGTTGTTGGCTGAGAAATAAGCCGGTGTGAGTGCAGCATCCAAGCATTTGATGATCATTTGACATGTAGTTCAGTAACTTATAAAATATCCCAAATATTAATATTTAAAGCATTTTGTGCCCCTTTATAAATATATAAACTGTTATTTGTGGTCTTACCAGCTGAATGCTGAGGCAGAGGTAGAGCAGCCTGTCGGGGGAGTACGGCTCTCCGTCCGATTGCTTCACCTCCCTGATGAAGCAACAGAGGCAGTCGCTCAGTTCAGCCGCAGAGCAGCGAAGGAGGTCTTCCTTCAGTGTCACAGCATGAGCTAACAGACGGACAGAGTGATCAATTTTAGTGCGTTAGCTTTGACATCAATGACTTCATGAGACAGAATACAAAAAGTAATAAAGTTACACTCAAATCTCATCCATCTGCCCCCATAACCATCCCAGGGGTGGAAATCAATGCTCATAATGAAGCTACATCTGTGCTTCATCTGTTCCTTCAGTCGGGAGTTTCTCACAGGAAAGGGAGGACGTCTTTGACTGAATGGTCTCTACACACTGAAGGTCAGACTGAGCCTCCACAAACACTGAGGTGACAGAGATCCAGCCAGGTGAAATTAGACCAACATGTAAAACTTACAAAGACGCTACAAGCAGTCAAACATTCCTGTATCCATGAACGAGGCAGGAAACTGTGCATCACCATCATATATTTTTGTTCCACCTGAATTCTGAGTTTGATTCAAAGGGAAAAACAAAGCTTGGAGACAAAGAAAGAAAAAACATACAGGAAACAGAGTCCAGGCTGGTGTGTGACCCTCTCCATCTGATCCACCTCTTCCAGGCATCGACTCCACACTGACTCTTCAGGGTGTTTTTCTTTGCAGACGTGACCTCAGACCTCGTGGTTTCAGGCGTCGTCTCCTCTGCTTTCTCTGAAAGCTGCTCCAGCTCACAATCCTGAGACACAAAGAAGAGTCAGGACACCAAAAAGAAGCAGCAGATAGAGTCTAACCTGCCACTTCTCATCTGCTTTGTTACCTTGTTCCTGTCTTTGTCCAAGGGAGGATCAGGAGGAGGGACGGGCGACCTCTGGGGAGTCTCTCTTATCCCCAGAGCTGAAAGAGGTGAGAGGTCAGAACGAGGACTGCTGGGCATGTCCTCACCTGAGACTGGAGGCGAGGTTTTGTGGTCTTGCGGC
Organism: Archocentrus centrarchus; assembly: GCF_007364275.1. Taxonomy (NCBI): domain Eukaryota; kingdom Metazoa; phylum Chordata; class Actinopteri; order Cichliformes; family Cichlidae; genus Archocentrus; species Archocentrus centrarchus. The sequence continues at coordinate 7,703,207 of NC_044356.1, forward strand.
TGACGCAGCAGACCGACGCTGGTGTTAAAGAAGTCCTCGGCCTGATCGTCTGTATGCGAGTCGTTGCTGCAGCTGCTGGTGTGGTCTGAAAATAATGAGGATGAATTCAGGACAAAACCAGGAGGGAGAAACAATGTTTCTATACCGGAGAGTTTTGTCTTTATAAAACAAATGTGTGCACCAATCAGGATGGAAAATCCATGCCACAAATAATTATACAGGAAATGACCCCAATCAGCCTCTCTGGTGACATAAGAACTTTGTAACAGACTGACTGAGACATCCATGTCGAGGGCTGATGATACTGAAGCAATGATACAAGCAGAGGGAGCAGACATGGTTGTTGTGATATTGAGAAAAGCAGCTTCAGTTTGTTTGATCAAAAATATAACTGTGTAACTATTTGATGTGATTAAAAGCATTTGTTACCCTTTGGGGATGAAGGTTCTGCTCTCTCTTCTTCTTCTGTCCCTTGTTCCTCCTCCTGTCCATCCTCTCTCTCCTCCGTGTCCCTCTGCTCGGTCTCAGGCCTCATGTTGAGCTCTCCCTCCAGCTGTTCAGGTTGCAAACTCTCTTTTATGGATTTCACTGTCGGCTCAGATCCATGTGGGAGGACCACAAGCACAGGCAGCTGAGGGGAACACAGGTTTAAGACTCTGCTGCTGATATCAGGACTCATTTAAAAAGGTTAAACTCAGCAGATGATTAATGTGGTTGTTTCAATAATCTGTTTAATAATCTAAACCACAGCAACATTTAAGCTAATCTGTACATTTGAAGAATGACAGCGTTTCTCTTACAGTGGAGGTCTGATATGTGTTTAGGGTCAAAGGGGTCAGAGGTGTTTTAGGTACCGGTAAGGGCAGGCCCAGCGGCTGTGGAGCGTACTGGCTGTACATGTTCATGGGAACAGGAACGTAAACGGGCACTGGGACAGGCAGGACCACGACTGTGGGATCACAGCTGTCTGCTAACATCAGAAAAACTGAGTCAACACCAAAACTTTACTCTGAAAAGATGGAAGATGTTCAGATTTTACTGCAGACGTTTGCTGATAAACTCCAGGATGCACTAAGGTTAGCTTACACCTCTCTTCCATCACAAAATAAAGGCTCATTTGTCTGAGCAGGTGTGCTTCACCTTTCTGTGGCTCTGTTCTCAGACTCTGCTCTGTACAGGAGACCCCTTTGTTATGGACCAGCGGAGTGCAGGTGATCGACTTGTTCTTCAGCTCCTTCGGGACGGTCTGTACACTGACCTGAAGAACCGACAGGTCATTGAAACACCTTCAACTACAGTCACATCAAAATGAGAGAGACAGCACGGCTGCACTTCTAACACAGACCGTCAGGTTTTCATAATTCAGGTTAAACTGTGAGTTTATATAGAAGCACTCTGATTCAAATGGAATATCTGTGGAGACTTACATGTCCAATGACCTTTGCTTGGATGTCAGTGATGGAGCCTGTGGACAAAAGTGTGAGTGTGCAGTTACAAAGTGTTAATGTAATAATGTGTGTTAATAAACTGAGTGTGTACCAAGCTGTGGAGAAGCTGCTGAGGTGCTGCGCTGCCGGGCCAAAGCATCAGCCAGAGAGATAACGTTCCCAATAACAGGAGCGGACTCTGCTGGTGATCCAGGAGCTGAAGACACTGTGGGCAGGAAGAGGAGGAGAGCCAGTCAGTGCTATTAGTAACTGACCTCATAACTATAACATTCCTGATGCAGAGCCCCGCTCATCCAGACCTCCCTCTCCCCAGACGCCTCCTCCAGCTCTTCCAGGTACACCGAAGCATTCTGAAGCCCGCCGAGACATGTGACCTGTCCACTGTCTCCTGGGTCTGCCTCAGGGCCTCGTCCCAGTAGGATGTGCCTTAAACACCTCACCTATGCATCCTAGTCAGATCCCTCAACCAACGACCTCAACTGAATTCCAGTGTGAGCTGCTGCTTCACCAGCAGAAACTTAATGAGATCCTAACTTGTGTTAGCTGCTTAAAGGCTGGAGAAGGTCAAAGTTAAATCCAGCACACGCCTGGTTTGATTCTCATAATCATAATGACGCAGCAAACGAGCATACCTCCATCGAGCATCTGAACCTTGTTACTGCAGAAGTGCAGGAGACACTTCATGCCACAGAAGTATTTGACCTCTCCCAGCAATGGAAGCCTCTGCTTTAGTTTCCCTTTGTGGCTGCAGGCGTCACATTTTGCCACCTGAAAGAAGAAGAGTAAAGGTGTAGGAAGCACTAAAGGCGGGCTTACAGTATTTAGAGACAGGCAGGGAGCTAATCATTATGGTAATTAATTATTTTATCTATTAAATGTAAGAAAAGTGTGTGTCTTAGGAACTCTGGCTGCTGTATATAAAATTTGCAGTGTGCTAAACAATCCTTGGAGGTTTTAGCACACACACATTTTCTTTCTACAAATTCTCTGTAGCAGGAGGTGCTCCACCTGCAGGCTGAGCAGTGTGTGAGCCTCCGCCTCTGCTTACATGGCTGAGGAGCATCTTGTGCTTCGAGCAGCAGGCTGCAGAGCAGAACTCGATGTCGCCGTCGTCGCCCGGTGCCGTCACCAGAGTCTTGGATATCGAGAGGCAGTAAGCACACGAGCGACAGTGTTTACCCCACTTCCCTTCCAGCTCTTGACAGAAGAGTGTCTTGCAGGCTGTGAGGAGAGAAAGGTGAGCTTTCTGTAAATATCACAATCATGTTAAATGGACTATAAACATGCTGTACAAGCTCCACATGCCCTCCTTACCGTCACTGCAGAAGCAGCAGTCTTTGCTGCTGATTCTCTTGACGTCTTTGATGATTCTTTCATTCCTGCAGTATTCACACGTGGCTGTGACACCGCTGACCCTCTTAAATTCTTGAAAACAGGCCACGCTGCAGGCAAAATAAATGTTTTCCTGCACATATACACAGGTGTCAGCTCACAGGTTTAAATGGGAATCAGAAGAATTTATTGTCATTTTATGTCATACAACGAAATTATGTTCCAGAACATCGATCCAAGAAAAGACAAACAAATCAAACAAACAGGGGAGATAAGGGTCTGCCGCGCAGCCATCAAAGGTGCTGCCATTTCAAAAAAGATGGTAACATAGTGAACACAAAAAGGGAGCCAGCGGAGGCGAGTGACCGCGGTCAAGTGAGCCGTCAATTCTGAGCCGCGGTCAAGCCAGCCGCAGATCAGCCGCCGCTTAAATTTTCTTGCGCTTCTACCCTAAGCTTTATGGTAATGCTCGTCTTTCGTTGCCAATTTCTGTACAGCGGAACAAAAATAACCTGTAGTTGCTTTTGTTTAATATATGTGTTCGCGTTCTGTAAAACACTATGACATATAACAATCACATTTATTAAATTATGGATTTTAAGACAAAGTTGTGGTGTGTGTGTGTGTGTTTTGGCGAAATTAAGAGAAGTACAGCCCCAGAAGTCCTTTTTTTTTTTTTCCCTCGGCAAAGATGTGTTCCTTTAGTCGTGTGAAACTTGATTTCATTACAGATTTATTCAAGTCTTCCTCATGGCCTGCACAGCTGATTTTGCAGAAATCTGCGACAGGCTCCAGCCTGACAACCCTCCACCCGCGACGCTTAACCCAATAAGCGCAATAGGATGGAAGGATGGATGGATGGATGGATGTGGCTAATATTCATGCAGAAAATCACGAGAAACAATCCCAGGCTCAAGTTAAAGGACTGTACAATTGTAATTATAAATTGACAATTCTGAGCGTATTTAATGAACTCAGTCCAGTGTGGTTGTATTTTTTATAAGTCCATTAAAGCTTATCATTGATAGCTGACATTTTTTGTATATTCAGCTTCTGCCTTATCCACTCTACCTGGGTGTGAAATTTCATCTAAGGCTAGTTAAGGACTCCACTTAAATTACATAACAAATCTGCACAAAATTCACCAAGGTTTGTTAAATATGGAAAATATCAAAATAAATAAATTCATAAAAAATCAGTATAGGAAGCTGACGCAGAAATCTCAACAGATTATCAGTCTGCCTGACCCCCTCTGCATGTGGACCCAGTTTCATCACAAATAACTGCAGGAATCCACACATATCAGGAGACAAATACACTCATATTCACCCAGGTCCATGTAATATGGAAAATATTTTAAAAAATTCATAAAAAATCAGCATAGGAAGCTGACGTGGAAATCTCAACAGATTATCACTCTGCCTGACCCCCTCTGCATGTGGACCCAGTTTCATCACAAATAACTGCAGGAATCCACACATATCAGGTGACAAATCCACTCATATTCACCCAGGTCCATGTAATATCGAAAATATATTAAAAAATTCATAAAAAATCAGCATAGGAAGCTGACGAGGAAATCTCAACAGATTATCACTCTGCCTGACCCCCTCTGCATGTGGACCCAGTTTCATCACAAATAACTGCAGGAATCCACAGTAATCAGGCGACAAATACACTCATATTCACCCAGGTCCATGTAATATCGAAAATATCAAAATAAAAAAATTCATAAAAAATCAGCATAGGAAGCTGACGTGGAAATCTCAACAGATTATCACTCTGCCTGACCCCCTCTGCATGTGGACCCAGTTTCATCACAAATAACTGCAGGAATCCACACATATCAGGTGACAAATCCACTCATATTCACCCAGGTCCATGTAATATGGAAAATATATTAAAAAATTCATAAAAAATCAGCATAGGAAGCTGACGAGGAAATCTCAACAGATTATCACTCTGGCTGACCCCCTCTGCATGTGGACCCAGTTTCATCACAAATAACTGCAGGAATCCACAGTAATCAGGCGACAAATACACTCATTTTCACCCAGGTCCATTTAATATGGAAAATATCAAAATTAAAAAATTCATAAAAAATCAGCATAGGAAGCTGACGAGGAAATCTCAACAGATTATCACTCTGCCTGACCCCCTCTGCATGTGGACCCAGTTTCATCACAAATAACTGCAGGAATCCACACATATCAGGTGACAAATCCACTCATATTCACCCAGGTCCATGTAATATCGAAAATATTTTAAAAAATTCATAAAAAATCAGCATAGGAAGCTGACGTGGAAATCTCAACAGATTATCACTCTGCCTGACCCCCTCTGCATGTGGACCCGGTTTCATCACAAATAACTGCAGGAATCCACACAAATCAGGTGATAAATCCACTCATATTCATCCAGGTCCATTTAATATGGAAAATATCAGAAAATATTCATAAAAAATCAGCATAGGAAGCTGACGTGGAAATCTCAACAGATTATCACTCTGCCTGACCCCCTCTGCATGTGGACCCAGTTTCATCACAAATAACTGCAGGAATCCACAGTAATCAGGTGACAAATCCACTCATATTCACCCAGGTCCATGTAATATGGAAAATATATTAAAAAATTCATAAAAAATCAGCATAGGAAGCTGACGTGGAAATCTCAACAGATTATCACTCTGCCTGACCCCCTCTGCATGTGGACCCAGTTTCATCACAAATAACTGCAGGAATCCACAGTAATCCGGCGACAAATACACTCATTTTCACCCAGGTCCATTTAATATGGAAAATATCAAAATTAAAAAATTCATAAAAAATCAGCATAGGAAGCTGACGAGGAAATCTCAACAGATTATCACTCTGCCTGACCCCCTCTGCATGTGGACCCAGTTTCATCACAAATAACTGCAGGAATCCACACATATCAGGTGACAAATCCACTCATATTCATCCAGGTCCATTTAATATCGAAAATATCATAAAATATTCATAAAAAATCAGCATAGGAAGCTGACGTGGAAATCTCAACAGATTATCACTCTGCCTGACCCCCTCTGCATGTGGACCCAGTTTCATCACAAATAACTGCAGGAATCCACAGTAATCAGGTGACAAATCCACTCATATTCACCCAGGTCCATGTAATATGGAAAATATATTAAAAAATTCATAAAAAATCAGCATAGGAAGCTGACGTGGAAATCTCAACAGATTATCACTCTGCCTGACCCCCTCTGCATGTGGACCCAGTTTCATCACAAATAACTGCAGGAATCCACAGTAATCAGGCGACAAATACACTCATTTTCACCCAGGTCCATTTAATATGGAAAATATCAAAATTAAAAAATTCATAAAAAATCAGCATAGGAAGCTGACGAGGAAATCTCAACAGATTATCACTCTGCCTGACCCCCTCTGCATGTGGACCCAGTTTCATCACAAATAACTGCAGGAATCCACACATATCAGGTGACAAATCCACTCATTTTCACCCAGGTCCATGTAATATCGAAAATATCAAAATAAAAAAATTCATAAAAAATCAGCATAGGAAGCTGACGTGGAAATCTCAACAGATTCCCACTCTGGCTCTTAGTTTCATTTCAAACCACTTCCAGTACATATTACCTGATAACAGATGTTGCAATCGTGCTCACATCACAGTATGCTAAACTGTAGCTACATGACATTTTGTTTTTAATTTTCTTAATTCAAGTGAAAGGTTGAACGCCTTTTTTCCCATAATTACCTTTGGTTTTTGCTTTTTATATTCTCAATGTTTAAAATTATTTTTTAAAAACTGTAAAGTATATGAAGCTCTCCATTGGTGTGACCTGCGTAGACAAGTGAGTAACTCAGAGGACCTTTATTTAATAGCACAACTCAGTTTATTATCTCACTAATTAAAATAAAATACTGATATCTGTCTGTGTTATCCCTGTGACAGGCTGGCAACCTGTAAAGGATGTACCCTGTCTCTTGCCGTATGTAGCTGGGATAAGCTCCAGCCCCCCTTCGAATCTGAACAGGATAAGCAAAAGAGAATGGATGGATGGAATGATGGATAGCGGTATTGCAAAGATTAGATAATTTGTGACAGTGGCGCAGTGGCTAGGTGCTCGCCTTGCATGCTGAGGATTGCCGGTTCGAGCAACTGTCTCTGCGCTGGGTTGTGTTCATGGGCAAGACACTTAAACCACATAGCATAACGCTAGCGCCGGTCTCTGGCTGCATGACTGCAGAAGCTCGTCTCTGCATGAGTGATCTGGAATGATTATTTCCTTGTGTGCCTTGCGTGCACAATGAGTTGAATCTAACATCTAACTCTCTGTTCATGCAACACTTAATTGAGAAAATACAGCCATTGCCTATTCAAAAGCATAACTTCATTATTTTAAAGTACATTGGAATAATATCAAAAGATAAACACATTTTTTTCACTTAACTTTAATAAAAAATTTCCTCTAAAAATGTCCAATATAAAAGTGAAACCTAACAAACACAATTTAAGGCTCAATGTAGAACACTTAATGAAAATATTTTGAACAGTAAGTGTTCAATTATTCCAACATTTTAATTCCTCATAATTGAAATAAATAATATTTCTTCCAATGTGTGATAAACATTTTTTGTAGTTATATACAGATATTAACAGTAATAGAAACCAGTATTCAAAATACTCAAAAATCCTGACAGTAATAATAATTGTAAACATTTTCACAGAAACTTTTATGTCTTACCTTTTCTACATTTTCTAAATACAGAAAAACAAATCCTCTAACTCTCTAAGAAGTTGTTACTATTCACACAGAGAGCAGTCCCATTCGCCAGCCTCTGCTTTCTGAAACTGCTCTGTATTCATCTGGAGGCACTCTATGTGAAACCACCTGGAACAGCTGTCACACTGGATCTGTATATGTGATGAAACAAACAAGAAATGCAATGTCAAATTTCAGTTTATTTAGATAAACTTTTCTTTCAAATTCATTTATCTGAATATATGGCATTACTGGGTGTGTCTCTATAATGACTTCCTTATTGTAACACATTCAGAAGCTAAGTGAAGGTGACTTTCCCTGTGCACATGCATCCATCCATTCACTTCTGTTTATCCTGTTCACGGTCACGGGGGGGTGGGGGCGGGCTGGAGCCTATCAAAGCTGACATAGGGCAAGAGGCAGGGTACAACCTGTACAGGTCGCCAACCTGTCGCAGGGCCAACACAGAGAGACAGACAACCATCCACACTCACATTCACACCATTGGGCAATTTAGAGTGACCAATTAACCTAGCCCCAATCATAATCATGGACAAATAATTATTTCATAATTACCTTATAGTCCTCTGCAATGATGTTTGAGTCATCCACATCAACAGTCCCCCTCTGACGCATGAGAATTTTTAGGTTTCTGAGGTGTTTTGCCACTCCCGGTCCACTGCATGGGCTTTGAAATACAACTGATGCACTTTGAATGACATTGTCCATGTCTGTCAGTGTAGATGAACATGCCAAGAGTCCGATGATGTGCATCCCAAATTTGTAATATTTTGGAATGCTACAAACATTTAAAAAAAAAAAAAAAAACATATAGATATTGTTAATTAAATTCATACATAAATTTTACTTACTTTTATCTATTTTGAAAATCACTAGCAAGATAAACAAAAAAACTAAAATTCATAATGCAGAATGGCCACCAAAAAAACAGAATCGACAGATGCGGCAAACTGTGCTAAATAAATGTTTCACAGGCACTGGAAAACCAAGTAAATTTAAACAGAGATGCAGCATGACACATTGAAGAACTGTGCCAAAAATTGCCTTTAAGAAAAATCTATTTTGGGGAAGTGCTCAAACAATAATAAATTTAAGATCGCTGTAATAAACCTATAAAATGTAAACGTGAAGGATCTTAAATCAGAATAACAAAAGAAATAAGGAAAACAACATCACCTAGCAGACATGAAGAACTGTCAACAAGATACAAAATAACACTATTTCACTGTAGTAATAGTCTTAGGCATTAAAAAGTATGCTTGAAAATGAACAGAAATCCAGTTTATGAAGTGAGACATATAACACATTAAAACAGTTGGATAATTAAAACAGAAACTGACACTCATGAACAGTTGCAGAATCACAAAAAAAGATATTGTACATATTGTTTTACAAACAATATGTACAAATCATAAAAATTTAAATAAAACCTACAAACACAAAGAAGGCTGAAACAGACATACCTCTTTTTGCAAAGATCCTTTGCATTTTTCATGATGTGGCTTAAGCATCGGTGCAGAATGGGTAGATCAAACTTGTCTGTACCAATCTGTCCAGTGATTACTTTGAAGTACTTTTCCAGAAGTTCCTCCAAAGTGGCTCTGCAGAATGTCACTGACAGTGACTGCAAAAGTACAAGTGATCCATCGCATATCATCATCACTGGCCTTCGGTCTGCACGTTTGCCATACATCCGTTTCAGTTCTGTTTGCAGAGCTTGTAGAAAGTATGTTACTGAGGCTGTGGTGTGGTCACAAGTTACATAGGTTGCTATTGGTAGTGGCGATGATCCTATGCATGGATTCCGGACTATTACTTCATAGACATAGTATGGCGCACTGGAAGCACTGTCTTTACGGATAATGCTTCCAGTGGCATCAAAATAAACAATGTCCTCCTTGCATCTCTGGTAGAATACTGCAAGTGTTTTTTTGGACCACAACATTATCCCTTTAGGATGCATTAGGACTCTTTGCAGGACTTCATTTTCCAGGCCTTGCTGTCTGTCAATCAAAAGTTGCAGACTGGCCATCTCATTTGAATGATGTCTCTTTTGTTGTCTTTGTGACCATGAAATGGTTTTAAGCACATCTTTCGATGGTGCCTCATCCCTGCAACCTGACTCGAATACTTTTTCTTGGATGTCCTGAAGAGACTCTAAGTACATACTTCTTGGTAATTTATTTTCAAGTTTGTCCGCTATCAGCTTTCTGGACTTAGCACGCACTGGTCTTGTCTTGATTTCTTTAGTGCTATGGCACACTTCGCCTCCGTCAAAAACAAGTTTGGCCTGCAATGTTTTCTCATCTTGGACCTCCACATTCACAGTCACAGGACAATTGTCAAAAAGGCAATATGCCATACAGGAGAACACAGGGGCCATACTCCTGGAATGAATGGTTTTCACCCTGTGCCTCTTAAATCCAAAGCTGCAGAACGGATGAACTGTCTGTATACCTTTGGATATAACATTAGTCCATTCCAGACTTTGGAAAAGCCTCCCTTTCTGTGTTTTTTTAAGGTCCTCCCAGTCTTTTTGTTCAATAAAAAAAAGCATGGTTGCTGTGGTACAGAGCATCTGAAAAAATCCTCTTCACCATTGCTACTGTCAGTTTTTATGGTTGAAGAATTGCTATTCCTGTCCTGTAACACAATATATGTACAATTACTTCAGAATACCATGTCTTGAAATTAAATTAAACTTTGATTTTCATTTTTTATTTGTTTGCCTTTTCAATAGATGATGCAGATTGTGATGGAGAAACTGCAGTTTGTGGGTTTTCCGCTGGAACTGAAACACTTTGGACAGTCCCATTGCTTGCACTGTCTTCCAAAACGTCCTTCAAAGATGAGATCCATCATGTTATTAAAAAAAGCATAATTTCTGAATACATCAGTGCGTACACCAAAAATAATAGAATACAGAAAATCCAACCTGTTGGGAGGAATACAGGGCGTCCTCTTTGGAAGGTGCAGACACCTTAAAATCAGCGTCATCAACTTCCTCCTGAGTGTTTACAATTTAAAATTTTAAAAGAGTAGAAAAAAGATAATGGCCATGAGAATGGGTGATTGACATGCCAACTGAATGACAAAAAAGACTGAATATTTCCCATTATATTAAACCATACACACCAGAGAAGGGCTCTTTTCTGCATAGGTGTGGCCCTCAACTTCTGTTTGGATCACCTGAATCCTCTGTTAGTTAAGGAGTAATTACTTGATTGTAAATCATACAGTGAAGTGAATAATATATATATATATATATATATATATATATATATATATATATATATATATATATATATATATATAGTTCATGTATGTGAAAACCTTCTAATTTTTTTTAATACATTCTTGCATATATTAAAATGAAAAGAGCACTTACCTTATGATACTGCAGAGCCACAAAAGAAATTTTCTTCCGATTTTGACAATTATTTGGCACTCCCAAGTCTTTACAGACATTGGCCCAGAATACACTTTCTCTATGAACACTATATTTCTTTATGTTCACACCTGGGGCTATGAAAGTCTCTATTGTTTGCAGTATGTCTTCGTGTTTAAGGCTAATTTTACGAGCCTGTAAAAACAAGACCAAAATAAAACATACACAATTAAGTCACACATCATTGTGTATTATTGTATTCATTTTCTGCACTATATAATTGTATAAGTACACTTAATGTATAGTACTTCTTTTAATGTTAATACTGGGATATAACTTGCCTTTCCAAATATGGAAAACATGGAGGTCCTGCAATAATAAGAAATATTATGAAAAAACAATCATTTGTATGTGTAAATCCCCTAAATATATTTACAACACCATACAACCTATTGTGCTATTTCCATACCATTTTTTTTTATTATACATTTCTCCTAATACAATTTCAGATTTTTTTCATGATCTATGGAGTGTGCGTGGGGGACACATACGGAACATACACTAGCCATTGCTCTATTCCAACAATACCCATGCAAGCTAATTATTAGGAACTTTGCCTACATAGTAAGAGTAGTCTATTCATGTAATTAGATATCTTTAAACTAAAAAAAACTATGTGTATATACATGGCTGTTTCAGTGACGTGCAGTCAGGGCAGGCAGGTGAGGCAGTGCCATCATGACTAGTAAAATACTAACAGTGATAATACAAAATACATTTGAATGCTTGACTGTTTTATAAAACTGTGTTCTGATTTATTTCAACACTGTAATGGTCAAAATAGTGGAATTTACGCATCGCCTGTTGAAATACATGAAAGAAATGCAGGGTGAGCCAGTGCAGTACTGTGGCTCACCTCTGGTGGCGCTGTGTCACATACAGTAAATGAAGCAGGCGGCTGGCGAATGCCCATTGCTGTCTATCTTTATTACGCCAATATCCACGTTTAATGTCACTTGTGCTGCACATGCTGATGTTCCACAGTCTGGCTAATATACTGAATGAAGGTGTGTGACATGTTTATTCTTTGTGATGGGTCATAAATGCACGGTGAAAATACACAGGGGGAGGCATAAAGTACCCTGCCGCACCGATGGGGACCAGTATTTTGCAGTGCATGCATCACAGTGAGAAAGATAGGCGCATTCACTTAATCTTCAAATAAAGTTGAGATAATACTTGTTTTTTAAATGTCTTTACAAAGAGAGCCCACCCCCCAACAAAGAAAAAAGTCTAACCTTATTAAATATTTTTTCTTGCCATCATTGTTGAACAGTATGTAGTACATTAAAGCACAATTAATTCGTAACTTAATTTAAATAGAAATATAAGATTCTATTTTGGGTTCATATATGTGAACATCTGATTCCAGACAGTGCCTCACCCGTCAGAAACCTCAACGTACGTCACTGGGCTGTTTGTTCCTAAAACGATACAAACGCTAATACATAATCATATAACATTCATTGCTTACCTTATCTGTCTTTTGTGCTGGCCATGACTGTTGCTGAAGGACAATTTTTTGAACAGTCTTGTGGTTTACAAACTTACCTAGTTACATTAAAATTCTGTACGTTGTAAATTTCGTGCATGCATCTCACTGCCACCGTAATTAATTGCCAATCAGTCAATGCCCCAGAGGCGGGAACTAGCTACAAAGTAAGTGGTCACATGATGTCACTGGACACTTTACGTAAAAACAAACCTGGTCATGACATATTCATTATACTTCACATAGATTAATTTAAAACAATACTTAGCTTTAAAATTGAAATATTTAAGGAAAGTTCTGTTATCACTGACTATTGTTACAGTTGAAATTATTATTTACCATACTAGCTTTATACATTAACAAAGTACTTTATACATTGCTATGCAAAACTGTGTGTCTAATGGTAATATTTTGATTATTGATAGTTATGGAAATCGGTGAAGCAACCAATATAAAAAAAAAATCACAGTACTTTTCAAAAAACAAGTATACAACAGAAAGTGGTGCACGCACACAGTAAAAATACATATGCATCCCTTGACTACACCCTCCCATCGTACCTCTGTCCGTACACCTGGACATCTGAGCAGGCAACAAGGACCACTCATATAGTTTTGACTTTAGGAGTAAAAAGAGGAAAATGTAATCCAAAAAAAAATATTTGAAACCCTTGAGATAAAACAGTGAAATAAATATATCATAATAATATATATGCAAATAAGTAAAAGCAAATTTTAAAAACAAATACGGTGAAATAACCAAAACACATTGGTATACTGTAATAGGAGTATGGAAATTTACCAGTAAATTAATGCCTAGTGACTGGTATACAAAGCATGAACACATTACCATAGGCCTGTCATCCATTCACAGACTCCATGTCCATGTAAAAATATATGTTATTGCATACTTTCAAAGGTATACACAGCCTGGCACCTTTGTATGTGTTTAAGGTGCTTCACAGTGACACCCCTGTAAGAGCTTTGAGGTCATCTAACCAGCTGCTCATACAGAGGCCTAAAACTAGATTAAAACAGAGAGGAGATCTAGCTTTTGCAGCAGCAGCAGCACAAATACTATGGAACAATATACATATCCATATCTGCACAGCTCAGACGATACACACATTTTAATCTTTACTGGAAACACATCTGTTTTTCTTGGCATTTGGCTGCAGTGGACCATCCATGTAGACCAATCCATTTTTTGGTATTTAAAAAAATATATATATATATTTTTGATTATTTGTTGTCCATGGATGTTGTGTTTATTAGAGTGTAGTTCCTGGGGCTGTACATTGAAATGTGCAGCACTTTGATTAATGTTGTTGTTTTAAATTTGTTATATGAACAAACTTGACTTGACTTGACATAAAAAAAAATTAAAAGAAAAAAAAAACACCTCAAGGAAAGTCTTAGCGCAAAAAGTGGGTATGCATTACATGCAATCATAGGGACGTCACACACAAGGGAGTGCACCAAAGCGATGAGGGCAAATTGTGTCTCCAGTCGGCATTTTCGGTATTTAACAGCTGTGCATATGGTATGATCAATAAAAGAGGCATGAAGCTGATTAGGCGCTCCTTTGGTCCTTCACCTCCCCTCCTCCTGTCCCCCCACCCCCCCAACACACACACACACACACACACACACACACACACACACACACACACACACACACACACACACACACACACACACACACAAAAGCAGTCACTTGACATTGAAGGCCAGGACAGCAATTGAAATGAAGCATCTATGTCAATTTCTATTTAAGAAAAGTCTATACAAATCCTCACACATGAACACAGTAAGCCTTAAGAGGCTGTATGTGTGTGTGTGTCTGTGTGTGTGTGTGTGAGCGCGAGTGCAGATGAGTTTTAGGGGGGTGGCGCAGGGGCAGGGACGCACCTAGAAAGGTATCCACAGACCCCTCAGAAAGTATATAGCTGCAATCCTCTCAGCAGTCATCAGGTCATAGACTTTTAATAAACAAGGAACAAAAGACATAAAAGATTCAACTCCATTATTTTTGGTTAGTGTTAGAATCAGAATCAGAATGTGTTGGGGTCAGGCAGAGTGATAATCTGTTGAGATTTCCACGTCAGCTTCCTATGCTGATTTTTTATGAATTTTTTAATATATTTTCCATATTACATGGACCTGGGTGAATATGAGTGTATTTGTTGCCTGATTACTGTGGATTCCTGCAGTTATTTGTGATGAAACTGGGTCCACATGCAGAGGGGGTCAAGCAGACTGATAATCTGTTGAGATTTCTTCGTCAGCTTCCTATGCTGATTTTTTATGAATTTTTTAATATATTTTCCATATTACATGGACCTGGGTGAATATGAGTGTATTTGTCCCCTGATTACTGTGGATTCCTGCAGTTATTTGTGATGAAACCGGGTCCACATGCAGAGGGGGTCAGGCAGAGTGATAATCTGTTGAGATTTCTGCATCAGCTTCCTATGCTGATTTTTTATGAATTTTTTAATATATTTTCCATATTACATGGACCTGGGTGAATATGAGTGTATTTGTCCCCTGATTACGGTGGATTCCTGCAGTTATTTGTGATGAAACCGGGTCCACATGCAGAGGGGGTCAGGCAGAGTGATAATCTGTTGAGATTTCCTCGTCAGCTTCCTATGCTGATTTTTCATGAATTTAATATATTTTCCATATTACATGGACCTGGGTGAATATGAGTGGATTTGTCGCCTGATTACGGTGGATTCCTACAGTTATTTGTGATGAAACCGGGTCCACATGCAGAGGGGGTCAGGCAGAGTGATAATCTGTTGAGATTTCCACGTCAGCTTCCTATGCTGATTTTTTATGAATTTTTTAATTTTGATATTTTCCATATTAAATGGACCTGGGTGAAAATGAGTGTATTTGTCGCCTGATTACTGTGGATTCCTGCAGTTATTTGTGATGAAACTGGGTCCACATGCAGAGGGGGTCAGGCAGAGTGATAATCTGTTGAGATTTCCACGTCAGCTTCCTATGCTGATTTTTTATGAATTTTTTAAAATATTTTCCATATTACATGGACCTGGGTGAATATGAGTGTATTTGTCGCTTGATTACTGTGGATTCCTGCAGTTATTTGTGATGAAACTGGGTCCACATGCAGAGGGGGTCAGGCAGACTGATAATCTGTTGAGATTTCTGCGTCAGCTTCCTATACTGATTTTTTATGAATTTATTTATTTTGATATTTTCCATATTTAACAAACCTTGGTGAATTTTGTGCAGATTTGTTATGTAATTTAAGTGGAGTCCTTTGTCATGGCGTGTGTGTGTGGCAGGCAGAATTGGACCCCAGGATGCAGACTCAAAAAAACAGGATTTATTGGAAAAATACAAAACAAACCTATACTGGGAAGGAACTAAACAAAAACCTGAGGAGGAGCAGGGAGACACACAGCGAGGGAACACTGAAGACGACGCGACAACAGATGAACACTGAGGGCTTAAATACACAGCAGGTAATCAGGGCAAGAGGAAACAGCAGGGAGCAACAGGTGAAGCAAATGAAACTAATAACAGGGGTTAGCAAAACTAGACACAAAGCACAGGGAACACAAGACTGTCAAAATAATACAGGAAGTGACTAACCAAGGTGCACGCAGACTACATACGGGGAACTGGCACACAGACACGGGGCAGAGACGCAGACAAGTCACAACACTAGGAATAACTCAACATGAAAACACAGGAGGTCAGGGACAAGACATCAGGACAAAACAGACAAGACCATGGAGCAGGGGAGACAGAGACAAAGGGAACAAGCGTATCAAAACAACAAAACTCAGGGAAGACAGAACTAAACACAAAATGCTGGGCAGACGGCCCAGGACCATGACAGCACCCCCCCCCTCAAAGGCCGGCACCCGACGGCCAAAACAGGAAACAAAACCAGACCAGGGAGGGAGGCGGGGGACCAGGACGGAGGGACCGGAACAAAAACAAAACCAGGCAGGGAGCAACAAAGGCAGGGAGCAAAACATCAAAAATCACAATGTCAGAACAAAAACAGCAGGGGCACAAGGCCGGGACAAAGTCCAAAAACAGGGACAAAACACAGGAATGAGAAAAAAAAAACAACTGGATGAAACAAAAAGCGACGGCACAAGGCCGGAGAGCTCCAATGTCCAAAACAGGGGGTCAAAACAAGGAACAGTTCAGGAGCTATGACAAAAACAGAAACAAAAAGAGCAACGGCCAGGGGGAACAAACAGTCCATAGTTCAGGGGGCCGTCCAGGCCAAGGGGCCAAAAAGCAGAGTCCAAACCTCTCAGGCGGGCGACCGCGGCTCCAGCGGCGGCGACGAGGAGTCGAGACTGGGGGCCGACCGCGGCTCCAGCGGCGGCGGCGAGGAGACGAGGCTGGGGGCCGACCGCGGCTCCAGCGGCGGCGGCGAGGAGACGAGACTGGGGGCCGACCGCGGCTCCAGCGGCGGCGGCGAGGAGACGAGGCTGGGGGCCGACCGCGGCTCCAGCGGCGGCGGCGAGGAGACGAGACTGGGGGCCGACCGCGGCTCCAGCGGCGGCGGCGAGGAGACGAGACTGGGGGCCGACCGCGGCTCCAGCGGCGGCGGCGAGGAGACGAGACTGGGGGCCGACCGCGGCTCCAGCGGCGGCGGCGAGGAGACGAGACTGGGGGCCGACCGCGGCTCCAGCGGCGGCGGCGAGGAGACGAGACTGGGGGCCGACCGCGGCTCCAGCGGCGGCGGCGAGGAGACGAGACTGGGGGCCGACCGCGCTCCAGGCGGCGGCGGCGGCGAGGAGACGAGACTGAGGGCCGACCGCGCTCCAGGCGGCGGCGGCGGCGAGGAGACGAGGACTGAGGGCCGACCGCGCTCCAGGCGGCGGCGGCGGCGAGACGAGGCAGGAGGCTCGAACCGAGCCCGACGCTCCAACTGAGCGTAACCCTTGGGCTTCAAACACGGCTCCGACTGAGCCGGACCCTTGGGCTGAACGGGGCCTACAAGGTGAGGCTCCGCATGTGCAGGCTGGGTCTGCGGTGTAGGGCACACAGCTACTTCACTGAGCAGCTGGGGCTGCTTGGGGGATGGACCAGGTGCATGTGATGGTGGGTGCGTGGAAGCTGACGCTATGGAGGGCGAGGGAGCTGACGCTATGGAGGGCGAGGGAGCTGACGCTATGGAGGGCGAGGGAGCTGACGCTATGGAGGGCGAGGGAGCTGACGCTATGGACTCTGACTGCAGGGAGGCTGAGGGAACTAGGGGGAACGAGGGACCAGGAATGGAAGCACAGGAGGGAATTAAGGAGACTAAGGGGACCTGAGAGACTAAGGGAGCTGGGGGAACTAAGGCTGACACTGAGGGAGCTGACACGGAGGGAGCTAGGAGTGTGGAAGCTGAGGACGGGGAAGCTGACACTGAGGGAGCTGACTGCGGAAGAGGTAAGGGGACTGAAGCTAACTGCGGGGAAACCGGAGTCGGGGGAGCAGGAGCAGAGGAGACTGGGACTGAGGCTGCAGGGGGAACCACAACTAAAGGAGCTGAGGGACCAGAGGAGGGAACAAAGGGAACCTGAGGGACCGGGGAGACTAAGGGGACCAAAACTGAAGGGACTGAAGCTAAGGGAACTAGCACTAGGGGCCGCGTGGAAGCAGGCCGGGAGACGACTGGCCGCGTGGAAGCAGGCCGGGAGACGACTGGCCGCGTGGAAGCAGGCCGGGAGACGACTGGCCGCGTGGAAGCAGGCCGGGAGACGACTGGCCGCGTGGAAGCAGGCCGGGAGACGACTGGCCGCGTGGAAGCAGGCCGGGAGACGGACTGGCCGCGTGGAAGCAGGCCGGGCGCTAGGGAGAGCTGAAGGGACTACGGGGACCTGAGGGACTGAGGGACCAGAAGTTGAAGTAGAGTAAGGACTACGGGGACCTGAGGGACTGAGGGACCAGAAGTGGAAGTAGAGTAAGGGACTACGGGGACCTGAGGGACTGAGGGACCAGAAGTGAAGTAGAGTAAGGGACTACGGGGACCTGAGGGACTACGGGGACCTGAGGGCACGGAGGAAACCGAGGAGACTGCGACTAGAAACTGAAGATGAAGGGACTGAGGAGACTGAGGATGAGGGACTGAGGAGACTGAGGATGAGGGGACTGAGGAGACTGAGGATGAGGGGACTGAGGAGACTGAGGATGAGGGGACTGAGGAGACTGAGGATGAGGGGACTGAGGAGACTGAGGATGAGGGGACTGAGGAGACTGAGGATGAGGGGACTGAGGAGACTGAGGATGAGGGGACTGAGGAGACTGAAGATGAGGGGACTGAGGAGACTGAAGATGAGGGACTGAGGAGACTGAAGATGAGGGGACTGAGGAGACTGAACTGACTGCAGGGACCGGGGCGCTGGCACTGGGGAAGCTGACACTGGGCGAGCTGCGAGAGCTGGCTGGGACTGAACAGGGGCTGAAGCTATGGGGGCTGGAGCTGCTGCTGGCTGAGAGGAAAATACAGGGCTGGCTGAGACGGGAGTGACTGGGGAGCTGCTGCAGCTAACACTGGGGGCTCTGACTGCTGTGGCTCGGAGGCTGCTACAGTGGTCTGTGGTGCAGGCGGCGTGGGTAACTGTGGTGCTGCTGCTGGTGATGCTGAAGACAGAGAGTTCAGTGCTCTAATCTGTGCCTCCACACGAACAGCAGAAGCCATCCAGCCGGCAATAGTGGGTGACAGCAATAAGCGAGGGTGGGTGTCTAAAGAGACTGAGCACAGCAGAAAATCCAATGGAAAAGGCTTTCGAGTCAGTACAGTTATAAATCCGGGAGGAGATTCTGAAGAATCTTCGAACCTCTGGCCCAAGTTCCCGGTCCAAGAAGACGGAAGCATCTGCAGGATCCATTGGAGGGCTGGCAGAGTCAATACAGGACATCCCTCTCACTTTGTGCATGGAAGTGGGTAGAGCGGTTATTCCAGGGGCTAGTTCAGCAATAGCATTCTCGACATTGTTCAGTACTGCAGAAGGACAGCTTATGTGAATTGGTGATTTGGGATTCAGAGTCTGTGGTGTTTTAAGAACAGTCAGAGAAGCAGAACAAAGATCCTCAGGACTCACAGTGACTGATTCCTGCTTCTTGTCATGGGTTGCTGGCTCCGTGCTCCTCTTCCTGAATCGCGAGCGCTGCTTCCGCGTCTTAGGGAGAGGAAGGGAAGCAGAGCTGGCAAGAGAAGCAGCAGGCAAAGGACTGTCTGATGAGGAAGTGAGCCCGCCCAGCCTTTTCCCGAAAGGTTCGGGCGGGGGCGAATCTGATGCCAGGGAGAACCCGCCCAGCTTAATCCCTAAAGGCTGGGGCAGAGGTGGGGCAGTGGTATCGGGCGGTTGCTGCAGTGCGGCTGATGAACAGGGCTGTGGCGGCGGAGGTGGAGGTGGAGAGAGCGGCAAGCTCTGACGCGGAGACCCTTTAACCCAGCTGGAGTCTCCCCAAGCGCGGTGAGAGCGGCGGAGCTGTCCCTCATACTCGGGAGCCAGCCACGGCTTCCTCCTCACCACTTCCTGCAGGTGAGCTTGCACAGCTAGCTGCCGTTCACGCAGGTCTGAGTCCGCGGGGTCTTTGAAATGGTCGCGTCGTTCTGTCATGGCGTGTGTGTGTGGCAGGCAGAATTGGACCCCAGGATGCAGACTCAAAAAAACAGGATTTATTGGAAAAATACAAAACAAACCTATACTGGGAAGGAACTAAACAAAAACCTGAGGAGGAGCAGGGAGACACACAGCGAGGTAACACTGAAGACGACGCGACAAGAAACAGATGAACACTGAGGGCTTAAATACACAGCAGGTAATCAGGGCAAGAGGAAACAGCAGGGAGCAACAGGTGAAGCAAATGAAACTAATAACAGGGGTTAGCAAAACTAGACACAAAGCACAGGGAACACAAGACTGTCAAAATAATACAGGAAGTGACTAACCAAGGTGCACGCAGACTACATACGGGGAACTGGCACACAGACACGGGGCAGAGACGCAGACAAGTCACAACACTAGAAATAACTCAACATGAAAACACAGGAGGTCAGGGACAAGACATCAGGACAAAACAGACAAGACCATGGAGCAGGGGAGACAGAGACAAAGGGAACAAGCGTATCAAAACAACTGAAAAACAACAAAACTCAGGGAAGACAGAACTAAACACAAAATGCTGGGCAGACGGCCCAGGACCATGACATCCTTAACTAGCCTTAGATGAAATTTCACACCCAGGTAGAGTGGATAAGGCAGAAGCTGAATATACAAAAAATGTCAGCTATCAATGATAAGCTTTAATGGACTTATAAAAAATACAACCACACTGGACTGAGTTCATTAAATACGCTCAGAATTGTCAATTTATAATTACAATTGTACAGTCCTTTAACTTGAGCCTGGGATTGTTTCTCGTGATTTTCTGCATGAATATTAGCCACATCCATCCATCCATCCATCCTTCCATCCTATTGCGCTTATTGGGTTAAGCGTCGCGGGTGGAGGGTTGTCAGGCTGGAGCCTGTCGCAGATTTCTGCAAAATCAGCTGTGCAGGCCATGAGGAAGACTTGAATAAATCTGTAATGAAATCAAGTTTCACACGACTAAAGGAACACATCTTTGCCGAGGGAAAAAAAAAAAAGGACTTCTGGGGCTGTACTTCTCTTAATTTCGCCAAAACACACACACACACACCACAACTTTGTCTTAAAATCCATAATTTAATAAATGTGATTGTTATATGTCATAGTGTTTTACAGAACGCGAACACATATATTAATCAAAAGCAACTACAGGTTATTTTTGTTCCGCTGTACAGAAATTGGCAACGAAAGACGAGCATTACCATAAAGCTTAGGGTAGAAGCGCAAGAAAATTTAAGCGGCGGCTGATCTGCGGCTGGCTTGACCGCGGCTCAGAATTGACGGCTCACTTGACCGCGGTGGCGAGTGGGCTCGGGTCACTGTGGAGCTGACCCAGCTCCCCCCTCAGCTAACAGTTCCTGATAAGAGGAACTGTTAGCTGTTAGCTCAAAAGCTTTCTTAGAAAACATTGAACAGCCTTCAGTTTAAACCACATAAAAAGAGCACCTGTCTCTGGATGACTTTGGGTGTGGTTAATATGTTGCGTTGACACTGGGCGCAAAGCAACTTCGGTGGCGGTTTGAGGAGATCGGTTTGAGTTTTATCAGCGAATCCGGACTGATTCTGGCTCTCCTGTCGAACAGGAAAGAAAAAAAATAGGTATAAATAAATACTGTAAAACATTTGGTACAACACTTGGAGACTCGAGCAGGTTGTAAAGAAAGTATGGCTCCTTTAGGTGGCTTTGTTTTAATAGCACTAATTAGACGTTACCTTGAAGGTCATGGCACACTTCAGCGTGCAGAAATTTCTGATGGAGGCATCTGACATGGAGAGGTGACAAGCTGGGACTGCAGTCGTACCACAGTGGTCACAATTCAGAGAGGCACCTGTTTGGGGGGGGGGGGGGGGGGGTGAAGTCTGTTTACTAGTTAAAAACAGTTTTTTTTCTTCAGGCTTCAAAAACAAGAATTATTTGAAACAATCAAAGTTTGAACCTTTTGAGACCCAAAAAGAACAAAATAAAGGGAAACAGAAGAAGAAAGTAATCAGAGTACCCGAGGTGCTGACCGCCTGGATCTTGAACGCCGTCATGCAGCCTCTGCTGCAGAAGAGCTCCACCTCGTTTTCACTGTTCTTGTTTTCAACCATGTCGGATGCAGGAATCGTGCTGTGGCACATTCTGCATGGCTGTGATGGTTTTATTTTCTGTACGATCATAAAAATCAAAGAGGTCTGAATTCAGCTTGTTTCACCTCTGTGGTCTGTGCACGTCTGTGGTGTGAGGAGATCCTCTTTTCTTGATTCACACACAGCCAACAATCACTCGCACTGACCTCATCATTTGAAACATTATGTTTAATATAAAGTATCCAGCAGTGTAACAGGACAGGAGGAACACTTTATCTTTCTAACCTGCTTCAACTGTGCCAGACACTCTGCACTGCAGAGTTTGCGGCTGCCCTCCTCCACCTTGAGCGTGAGCGGCGTTTTGCTGTGTGAGTGACAGTTCGCACAGACGACGATGTTGTTCATGCTGCAGAACCGCAGGAAACACGGCTCGCTGCAGATCTTGTGGATGACATCGTCTTGTGTGATCTCGTGCTTGCTCTACAGGAAGATAACAGCTCATTTAGCTCGTATAAATCCAGCTAATGAATAAGCTAAATTTAAACCTCGTCTCTTACGATGCAGTATCTGCTGCACATGCTGCACTGTGAATGCGATGAGACGGGAAGCACGGGTATTTTGACGGAGACGTGTCTCTTGTAGTTGAAGGAGGAGAGGCAGGTATGGCCACAGAAATCATTCTTTGTCCCCTCATCATCCACCACGGCCTGGATGGCGTTCTGAGGTGGTGCAATCACCCTGAGAGAACAAGGAGGGATGAGTTTGGATGAAGATGAACGGAGCTGAAGGACAGATAAGTTTAAAGCCTGAGACTCACTGCAGACAGAAATGGCACGTCCTCCCAGCTGCTTTCTTCTGGTAAAATCTCAGAAGGCAGGAAGTGGAGCAGAAGATGCCCGTGTGGTTTTTCCTCTGGTAAACAGTTTCTCCATCTATCAGGGCCTTTTTGCAGGCGGAGCAGGAAGCAGGCAAATCCATGCTGGTGAGAGAGGGCTCTGCGGGTTTGGATTCTCCAGTCAAAGAGAAAACCGACCCAATCTTCAAGTCCTCCTGTCAGAACCAGAACAGTGAGATGATGCATGATGTTGCATGCTTGTTAAAACAAGCATAACACATTTCAACATCAAGGAATACAGCTGAGCGAATGATTAATTTCCATTATAACAAGTGAGACATTAATGTTGAATAAAACTATCCAGTTATGATATCCAGTTAATTTCAGGAGTTTATCACAGGAGCACTTCCACCCTTCGTTGGTCTGTGTAGTAGACTGGTGGGAAAATAAACAAAATCTTGAAGTTTAAGCTTATGTATATTGATTCATTCATCAACTAAACTTAAATTGATATTTATCATGTTAAATATTGAAATGCGATTAAAATGCGATTAATTTCGATTAATTAATTACAAAGCTTGTAATTAATTCGATTAATTTTTTTAATCAAGTCCCACCCCTAATATAAACACATAGTATACATGTGATAACTACAACACATTTTAAATCAAAGGGATGACGATATGCTGCAGTTTTATTATTGTCACAAATAATCGCCTCCAGTGTCGCCTTAAAAACGTAGTGATCAGTGTGTTACAATCCCTGATCCATAACAGTAATTTTCCTTTTCCTTACAGAACTGTGTCTGCCACACATCCTGCACGGTGAACTCGAGCCCTCCTGTGGCGGCAGTTTTCTGGCAGCCTTCTTCATCTTGGATGTGACAGAGGAGAGACACGCATTGCTGCACAGCTCCTTCATAGTTCCCAAATGATCCACCGGAGCCAGGATGATGTTTTGAGGCCGTGTGATCACCCTGCAGAAGTAAGATGAGGGTGAGAGGAAATTCACAACCAGGAAAACATTAAATACGACATTTCAGCAACTCTGAAGCTTTGAAGGTTTTTATTTAGTTATTAATATTAATGAAATGCCATAAAACAGGATAATAAAAACATAATGCACAACAAAGTGGACAAATACAGCAGAGCTCTTAGATTAGAAACTATGAATGTGCCTTTGCAATAACAGGCAACAAATCATCAGATTAAAAAAAACTATAAGAAAGAAAAATTAAAACCTTAACACCAAATAAACAAATGAATAACAAAAAGCAGAAGCAGGTATGGGAAGATATTTAACAAATTTAGTAAAGTTATGGGGAAAAAAATTGCTTACATTGCAGAAGTTGTCGCACATGTTGCAGACTGACTTTGGTGTTTTGGTGGATGCAGAGTTATACTTGAAAGAGCACAAACAGGCTGGGCTGCAGAAGTCCTTCATGGTTCCTTTAGTGTCCACAGCAGCCATGATGAGGTCCAGAGGCTGCAATATCGCCCTGAGTGAAGAGGAGGTGACAAACACACAGACACTTATGTATCCTACAACGTTTGGTACCACGACCCTGAAAAGGACGGACGGATGGATGGACGGACGGATGGATGGATGGATGTCAGAATTGAACAGTAATTTTACAGGTACAGACAAACTTATCCAAGAGCTGTTTAAAACTAGAGAACATTAAAATGATTATTTTTAGATATTTTGAGATTCATCCCATGCTCTGATTTTTGTTTTGTTGTTTTCTTTTTGTTCCACTCTAGCTCACATAGAAGGTGTGTCAAATTTTAAGTTAAGGACATTAATTTGCATTTTGAATTTTCTGATGAGTTTTAGACCAAAATGCAAAAGTTAACTTTACAAATGGATGAAAAATGAGACAGCTGGCACTGACCTTGTACTCCCAGAGAAAAGAAAAATCACACATGCTTGCAATGAAGTAACAGCTTACACTCACTCACTCACCCACTCACTGACAGAAACTCAAATTAGCTTTTTGCTTAATCTGACATTTAACTCTAGGTGCATTAAATCAGGTTCACTTGGTGGATTGAATCCACTTACTTAGTAAATTAGTAAATTAGTGGTATATGAAAATTTCAAGCTCATTTTTCTCAGGCTGATTAACAAAATAAAAGATTTATAACTAATTTATAACTAATAGCCATTGAATAAATACATCCTTAGAATATTTATGGGCATTTTGATGTCCTGTCTTAGTTGGTGCAAATTTAATTATTGACACACAAGACCTGCAGTTCATGGTATTTTGTTTAATTGACAGGGAAAAATTGGAACTTTCTTCACTGGACTTTTTCCACAGGTACCTGAGATCATACCTGAGACATTATTCACCTTTCACAGGAAACTAACCAGGATGACGGCCAGATGTGAACAGCTGTGTCTAAAGAGGTGCAGGAATGCATCTCAGGGACGAGTGCTGATTACTGTGGTTTGAACATCCATGGCTTTGGTGAATATGAGCAGGGTGTGCTGAAGGCTGAAAGAAGGCTGCATACATTATATAACTATTACCTGTGCACTGATCAGTGATCATTTCTTTATGTTTGCAGTAAGATTTTCATCAACTGGAACTGGATTTGATCCTGAAGGGATGCAATCCACGTTTTTAATGAATTTGAGGAAAATTATTAGATAGTGACTGTTTCATGTTACTGTTTGTCATGTGGGCCAATTTATATGCAGAATTTACTTTGGACCAGGGTTATAATAGTTTTGGATTTTACATTATAGTTTAGTTTTAGTTAGTTTTTACTTTTTTTTCTCTAATTCAGTTAGTTTTA
Organism: Archocentrus centrarchus; assembly: GCF_007364275.1. Taxonomy (NCBI): domain Eukaryota; kingdom Metazoa; phylum Chordata; class Actinopteri; order Cichliformes; family Cichlidae; genus Archocentrus; species Archocentrus centrarchus. Next base: position 7,729,076 of record NC_044356.1, read on the forward strand.
ATTAGTTTTCAGAGTGGTTTTGCTCGTTTTTATTAGTTTTTATTTTTGGTTTTATGCTTAGTTTTAGTTAGTTTCAGTATTAGTTTTAGTATTTTCATACTTAATCAGGTACGCTTTAAAGATACCCTTTAAAGAAATAAATTCAGCAACCAACTGTTCACAGACAGCAGAACTACATGCTAAATGTGTGTAATATTAAGGACACACATGAATATCAACAGGGAGAAACTGCTAACAATATGAACTCCAAAACTCGATAAATTCTACAATAAACTCCCAATAAAGTTCAGCCTCAGTGCAGCAGATTAACAACAGCTACATGTGGTGTTTGACAAAAACAAACTCTTTGAAGGAGTCAAAGCTCAAATCCAGCTGCATCCTGATGTTCTCTCCACCTGATGCTGCTTCTGTTTTGGAGCTAGCTTGGTTAGATGCTCGCTGATTAGACTTGCAGGGTCTTTGCGGCCTATGTAGCCTACGGAAGTGTCCGACCTCATGTCCGCATTTATGCATGTATAGCTGGATTGCGTGTGTTAATTACCTTGTGGTTGTGTGCTGGGGGTTTTTTGGTCCTCGCTCTTTGTGCTCAGTTTTTAGGGTGCAAACATATTTGTCCCTGTTTTTTCACTTTCTTCATTTCTTCACGTCCATTCCCATAGTTTCAGCAGCTCCCTCCAGGAATTTGCTGACATTTGTGAGTCCTTATATTGATGCTTTGATTATTAGTCCTGATTGTTATTATCTGACTGATAAAGTAGCCGGAAACGCACAAAGACTAAACACAACGTTGTGGGCTGCGTTGACCCGACGAGTAGTCACGTTTCTCTGGAGGTGCAGGCCGGGTTGCCTTGTAGGATGAGAGCGGTTTCCGTAGCTGCCTTGTGTGCGCTTCTCAGGTCTACTTTGATGTTGGTGTTTTTTTCCTGACTAAGAAGTGTTCCGTACATCATCCACAACATCATCCACAACAAGACACTCGCTGCTATCTGTGCTATCATAGTAAAAAAAAAAAAAAAAAAACACCACATGGGACTCTCTGAGGAGCAGCGCGGTGTGCGCACGCACGCACATGCGCACCCATTTGCCCGACGGCGTTCCGAGCTTAAACTCGGAGAGAGGAAAAAAATGATTTCATATCAATCCACAAGACTTTTGAAAAAATAACAATATCTATAATTTCAGTTAGTTTTAGTTAGTTTTGTAAACTCACAATTCAGTTTTAGTTAGTTGTCGTTTCTTCCTTTTAATTTTAGTTTTTATTTATTTCAGTTAACGACAATGTTTTTTCAATTTCAGTTTTCGTTATTTCGTTCGTTTTCGTTAACTATAATAACCCTGCTTTGGACTGATTAAATTTAAATGCTAATCCACTTCACTGAACAACATTGACTTATGAAAGACTAATGCTTGTTTTCTTTTTGTTTTTCATGCCATAAGAAAGTATAGAAAGTAGGTACATCCATTATAAGTATGACATTATTAAACCCGTCTAATTTTTTGCTAAATTCACAATCACAATAGTATAAGATTAGTTTTCACAAGAATCCTCTTCTGGCTCTTAACATCAGTACAGTCCTGGCTGACCACCTGGGGTCAGGCTGCTGAAGTTGACCTCAGAAAGGTCTGAGGTCAAAAGGGGGAATTGAAAAAATAGAAGAAGAAGAAGAAGAAGAAGAAGAAACAGCCTTTATTGTCCCACAGAGGGGAAATTTGGGTGTAACAGCAGCCGCAGTTATTATAAATATAAATAAAAATATAATAATTTACACTATTAAGAAAAGAATATATATATATATAAAATCAACAAACAAGATTAACCCTAATACTACTAATAATAACACTATATACAATGTACATGATGTGCCTGTGTGTTGAACCTTAACAGGCTGGACTATTTACAGTATATTATATATTATCCTACATTGTGTAGGCTATTGTGGTTTTTGTTGGGAGCAGTGATGGTTATACAGTCTTACAGCTGCTGGGAGGAAGGATCTGCGGTAACGCTCCTTTGTGCATTTAGGATGCAGCAGTCTGTCACTGAAGGAGCTCTCCAGCTCAGCAACAGTTTCATGCATGGGATGGGAGACCTTGTCCATCAGTGATGTTATTTTGGTCAGAGTCCTTCTGTCTCCCACCACCTGCACTGAGTCGAGAGGACATCCTAGGACAGAGCTGGCTTTCCTGATGAGCTTGTCTATCCTCTTCCTCTCAGCTGTAGACAAGCTGCTGCTCCAACATACTGCTGCATAGAAGATGGCTGATGCCACCACAGAGTCATAGAAGGTCTTCAGGAGTGTCCCCTGCACTCCAAAAGACCTCAGCCTTCTCAGCAGGTAGAGTCTGCTCTGACCCTTCCTGTAGAGCGCATCAGTGTTATGAGTCCAGTCCAGTTTATTGTTTAGGTGAACACCCAGGTACTTATAAGAGTCCACTATCTCAATGTCCACTCCCTGGATGTTCACCGGTGTCCGTGTGGTGGGTCTGCGCCTGCGGAAATCCACCACCAGCTCCTTGGATTTAGCGGCGTTGATCAGGAGGTGGTTCCGCTGGCACCAGTCCACAAAGTCCTGAGTCCACTGTCTGTACTCTGAGTCATCCTCACCTGTGATGAGGCCAACTATGGCAGAGTCGTCAGAGAACTTCTGCAGATGGCAGCGTGGGGAGTTGATGGAGAAGTCTGCAGTGTAGAGGGTGAAGAGGAACGGTGCCAGCACAGTTCCCTGTGGGGCCCCCGTACTGCAGACCAGCCTGTCAGAGACACAGCCCTGTGTCCTCACGTACTGTGGGCGGTCAGTGAGGTAGTCCAGTATCCACTCGGAGATGTGGTGGTCCACTCCTGACAGTTCCAGCTTGTCTCTCAGAAGTCCTGGCTGGATGGTGTTAAAAGCACTGGAGAAATCAAAGAACATGATCCTCACAGTGCTTCCAGGCTTCTCCAGGTGGGTCAGAGCTCGGTGCAGGAGGTAGATGATGGCGTCATCCACCCCGATGCCAGGCCGGTAGGCGAACTGCAGCGGGTCCAACGAAGACGACACCATGAGGCGTTGATGGTTGAGGACCAGCCTCTCGAGGGTCTTCATCAGATGCGATGTCAGGGCTACCGGCCTGTAGCTGCTAAAATCCTTTGGATGTTTGGTCTTTGGTACCGGTACCACACAGGAGGTCTTCCACAGTTGTGGTACTTTCCCCAGCTTCAAGCTCAGGTTGAACATGTATCCCATGATGCCACACAGCTGATCTGCGCAGCACCTCAGGAGCCTGGAGCTGATGCCGTCTGGACCAGCAGCCTTTCGCACCTTGATTTTACGTAGCTCCTTCCTCACATGATGAGTTGAGAGGGACAAGATGGAGGTGGGGGATGGGGGTTGTGAGATGGAGTCCTCAGAAGTGAAGGGGGGTGGGTGATGGCTGAGAGCTGAGAGGTGTGAGGTCCCAAGAAGAAGAAAGGTTGGCAGTCATTAAAGATGGTGGGGCTGACAGCAGGGGGGACTGGGCTGGGGGAGGGGTGGGTGGCTGGTCAAACCTGTTAAAGAACTGGTTCAGGTTGTTAACCCACTCTAAGTCTCCCACAACCCTAGGGCTTGGTTTGTGGCCTGAAATTGAGTTCAAACTCCTCCAAACCCCACTGATGTTGCTCTGCTGTAGCTGGTCCTCCATCTTCTTCCTGTAGATGTTTTTTCCATCCCTGATTTTCCTTCTCAGATCCTTCTGCACGGCTCTCAGCTCCTCCTTATTTCCTGATCTAAAGGCTCTCTTCTTCTCCTTCAGGAGAGCCTTTATTTCAGAGTTGATCCAGGGTTTGTTGTTTGAAAAACACCGTACCCTCCTGGTGGGCACAGTGTTTTCCACGCAGAAATTGATGTAATCAGTGATGCAGTCCGTGATGCTGTCGATGTCCTCCCCATGAGGGGCACAAAGCTCTTCCCACACAGTGGAGCTAAAGCAGTCTCTCAGAGCTTCTTCAGTCTCCTCAGACCATTTCTTCACTGTGTGTGTCACAACTGGTTCTCTGTGTACCAAGGGTTTGTACACAGGCTGGAGATGAACCAGGTTGTGATCTGAGCCCCCCAGGGGAGGCAGAGGTGATGAGCTGTATGCCTCCTTGATGTTGGCATACAGTAGATCCAGTGTGTTGGTATTCCTGGTGTGGCAGGTGACATACTGGGTGAAGGTGGGGAGAGTGGAGGACAGGGAGACGTGGTTAAAGTCCCCTGAGATCAGAAAGAGGGCCTGTGGGTGCTGTGTTTGGAGTCTGCTGGTAGTAGCATGGAGGACATCGCAGGCTGCAGCAGCGTTAGCAGAGGGCGGCACATACACAGTTATCACAATAACATGTGAAAACTCCCGAGGAAGATAGTACAGCCTCATACTAACAGCGAGCAGTTCAATGTCCTTACTGCAGAGCGTCTCTTTGATGGTTAGATGTCTGGAGTTGCACCATCTATCGTTCACAAACACAGCCAGACCCCCGCCCCTCTTCTTACCACTCTCCTTGGTTCTGTCGGCACGGATCAAATGAAAGCCGTCCATGTTTATGTGTGAGTCCGGGGTTAGCTCGGTTAGCCACGTCTCCGTCAGGCACATGAGGCTGCTCTCCCGGTAGCTCCTTTGATGTCGCGTTAGCGCCGCCAGCTCGTCCACTTTGTTGGGAAGAGATCTCACGTTTCCCATGATGATGGACGGGATGACGGGCCTGTACCTTCTCCCCTGGCAACGACGACCTATGCCCGCACGTCTCCCGCGTCTCTTCCTTCTCAGTTCGCGGGGAATATCAAGTCGTTCTGCAGGAGTAGGCACAGCGGAGCTCCCGATGGAGATCAGCTGGTCCCTAGAATAAACAATAGGAGCGTGGCCCCTCTCGCAGTCTCCAAACATAAACACCATAAAAAGGGTAAAAAACAAAAACAAAGTTTTCCAGAAAAAAGTCTGCTCCATCATGAGGAAAAAGAGCAGAAGATACAGAAGATACAGAAACACAAAAACACATCTAATACTAAACAAAATGAGAAAAAACACGGAATGAGTGCGGAGCTGCTGAAACTGGCTGCCTGCTCGCGCGGCGCCGGAAGAAGGAAGAAGAAATATTCATGATATATGCCACAGTTGTAAATAAGAACATGTTCTTAATCTGTCTGCCTGGTTAAATAAAGGTTTAAGTTATATATATCTTATGTACGTTTACTTCCCTGAGAAATTTGCCTGGAAAATAACATAACTGATTAAAAATACAGAAGCTTATAATGTTCTGTGTCATCATGAACTTTGTGTTCTGACTGTACAATGAACCACACTGATGAAGACTACACAATGATAGAAATGGAGACTTTGAGGTCACCCTGTTGTTGAATTTCTCTGTTTTTCACATTCTGTTTTGTAAATGATGCAATCAAGACTGATATGCTGTGACTATATGAAATTGTAAGTTGAATTAGAAAGTGCCAGTACTTCATGCCATCTCATGGCATGCAGTCTGACCCAGATATCTGTAAACGGTTTGAAATGGCTTTATTAAATTTAATAATTGGACTCCTTATTCCTGTTTGTTTTGTGTCAATTCCTGTTTAATAAATGAACATGCTGGAACCTGGGGGGATAGGCTGGTTTTTCAGGTTCCTTCAGAGAACACGAAGAACTGTTTAAAGCCAATTAGGTTTGGGCTTGTCCTCTCCACAGAGCAGTTCTCGTCCGAGGAAGAAACTCCTGAAATTCTCGTTTAATGCTTTTGCACTTCATCTTTTATAGTCTAAATCTAAGACACATCCTAGCTTCCTTACATCATCATGACAAACCATCACCCCGTCGCCTCTATCCAGTTAGAGTGCTTAAACTTAATCATTACTTCATTCCTATTAACATTTGGGTCTTTTAGGTACTTTTCCATTCTGGAACATGTCTCAACATGTTTTTAACTCTGCCCTTGCTCATCTCTAAGCAACAGTTCCAGTTCCTCATTTTACCCTTAGCTCAGTGATTTCATAATTTCCTTAATACGTTGCATGTAAATCATTTCTATGATACACATACACTTTGACATTTGATTTTAAATCATATAATTCACTCTTTAACAATTTCATAAATTTAAATTATGATTGTCCACTTAGTACCAAGCTTAGGCTATCGGGTAATCTAGATCTCAACTCACTTGACAACTGCAAACTCAAAGCAAGGATACACTCAAGAGAGCATAATTCTCCGATTTTGGTGGGAAGAAGCAAAATGTTTTACAAAGTCATCCATGTTGAGAGTATGTGCCCTCCTTGACTCAACACTGAGAATGCCAAGGTGACTTAACCTGTCATCAGCCATAGTTGTCCTAAGGTGGTTTTTGATCAGTTTTAGAGCAGAAAAACTTCGCTCATAGGATGCAGTACTGACTGGGATAACAACTGAAATCTTACAAAGTCTAAACAGCTCATGAAAAACCTCTTTAAAAGGTTCCAGGAACACAACAAAGTCAAGTAAAGTAGAGGGTCTCTCTAACCCACTTTTTTCTCTCCTCAGAAGAAGCCGTCTGGTTTGGTGAACCTCGTGTTTAAGATCTTCTAGATCTGACTCAAATGTCTGTCCAAAGGCATACAGTGTTTCCTCTTTCAAGAATAATGGGCTTTTTGGGACTAGAGACTGAACCCCTAGCATTATCTCACAATTCTTCTGTGAAAAACACCTCTCAAGTTCATCTGTGAGACAGTCAAGAATCTGATAAAAGACACCTCTGTTAAAATCCTCATTACTTTGGTCACTGTGCCTCTGTCCTACAGTAGTCATTACCAGTGAGTCCAAAAACCTAGAACTGGCCTTAGGCTGTCTCTTGCTGAGTGGCAGGGTGCTGATTTTGCAGCGCTCTACTAGTTCTTGAGTGTCCCTCAGTAGTTCACCAAAGCAAGCTTCACTGCTGTAGCTTTTCAATGTATCTGTCAGGGAGCCAACTAAATCTACGGCTTTTGATAAATCAAGATTGAAGCATGTCAGACAGGATTTTGACATCCCCAAGCACTTTACAAAAAGTAACTAAAAGTGCTATAAACTGAAAATCAGTCTGAGCCAAAAGACCCTTTGCTTCCACTAAGATGGCGCCTGTGTTCGGCTCTGCTGCTACCGGACGCAGTTTGTTTCGCTCTCCATTACCGTTATTCCTCTCTGCTGTTCTGCTGTTTTCGCTTTGCACGAGGAATGTATTCCCAGCTCTGGTGTATGATCGCCAGACACTCCCGTCCATCCGTGCCTCCATGATGGGTCAAGATGCCTTTTTTCCTGGTGTCGGCGTTCTTCATCCTCTACTCCCAGGGATTGTCTCTGTATCTGGCGTCCTTGATGGTGTTTTCCTGGGGCCTCGTAAATCACGCAGGAGGAGAGGAAAACGAGCGGGTATCCAAGTGAAGCTTAGACTGCTCTGGAAGCGGGGTATAACGGGTAAACGTCGTCGTGCTTTTCTGATTTCCTGTGCTCAATCAACTTTCATGGAGGTCCCCTCGCAAAATTTGCTAAGTCCTCCATTAGGAACCTTGGGGTCACATTTGATTCTGCCTTCACTTTGGACACTCACGTCAAGTCTTTGGTTCATTCTTGTTTCTACCACCTAAGGAACATTGCCAAATTGAGTCCCATTGTGTCACACTCAGAACTTGAGATTGTCATTCATGCATTCGTATCTTCCCGTCTGGACTATTGTAATGCCTTGTTTAACTGTCTTAGCAAAAGCTCTTTAGAACGTTTACAAGTTGTTCAAAATGCAGCGGCAAGGCTTCTTATGAAATCCTCTAAGTATTCTCATATTACCCCGTTACTGATCAAGCTTCACTGGCTCCCCGTGAAATTCAGAATCCAGTATAAAATTTTAGTTCTTACTTTCAGAGCACTCCATGGACAAGCACCTTCTTACATCAGTGAACTCCTGCATCCATATACTCCCATCAGATCATTGAGATCATGTGACCAGGGTCTCCTGGCTATACATCCCTCAAGACTGAAAATGAAAGAAGACAGAGCATTTGCCTCTGTGGCCCCCCCGTCTGTGGAATTCTCTCCCAGTCTCCATGAGAGCGGTGGATTCGGTGGCATCTTTTAAAGGACAGTTAAAAACTCATCTTTTTAATATTGCATTTGCTTAAAGTTTTCTTTGTACTTTGTTTTACTGTTGTGAAGCACTTTGTGGCAGCTGCCTCGAGAGGTGCTATATAAATAAACTTTTACTTACTTACTTACTTACTTTTCTATCCCCACTGTTATTTTCAAGAGAAATATCTTGCAGAAGCCTCAAAACCGCTGGAAGCCTGTCTCTCAGATTGCGACATGCCAGGTATCTACGTGCCCACCTAACATCTATTAGTCTCTGGAGCTCCCTGGCTTCTCTTGTGGATACAGCTCTTTTTGGACAGCAAGCCACTTGATGTGAACAGCAGAACCAGTTACAAATTTATAAATATCCTGAGGAAGAGAAAAAAAGGCTTCAGCTTCAGGCACTGACTTTACCGCATCAACAAGAACGAGATTCAAACAGTGTGCGTTACAGTGTACATAAAATGCAAATGCAAATGCATCGTTTTTAATGCGTGCAGCAACACCTGAATGCTTCCCACTCATTACAGAGGCACCGTCATAGCCCTGTCCTACAAGGTTGTTTCTGTAGTCCAGACCATGCTTCTCCAGACACCCCACAATCATGTTGGTCAGACCTTCAGCATCCAAGCTTTCTGCCGACTGGAAATGAAGGAAGCTTTCATGTATGGCACCACCATTGGGGTGGCTGTAGCTCAGTAGGTAGAGCAGGTCACCTATTGATCCGAAGGTCAGCGGTTTGATTCCTGGCTACTCCAGGCTACATGCCAGTGTATCCTTGGGCAAGATACTTAACCCCAAGTTGCTCTCTGACGCAACTGTCGGAGTATGTATGTGTGTGAATGTTAGATAATTAAAGCACTTAATTAATCAGGTAAGTGCTTGTATGCATGGGTAATTGTAAACGTGTTGTGTAAGCACTTTGAGTGCTCATACTGAGTAGAAAAGCGCTATATAAGAACTAGTCCATTTACTGTAATAGTAACGTACTACTAAAGATATTTGTTCTTTCTTTTGTAAATCTCTAGTCTCATCTGCCGACACACTGAACACCTCGCTTTGTTTAACTTCAGCTATGGTTTCTTTTTGAACCATTTCAGCCAATCCCTGCAGAATCTCATTTTGGATTTGGTGGCTAGTATACTTTGCATTGCCATGTGCATCTAATCTTCTCTGCACAAAGGGGTCAAGCTTTGCAATTTCATTCAAAATGGCTAAAAAATTGCCTTTATTGTCAGAGTCATCAGATTCCCTGTGACCCCTGTGTGCAATATTTTGAGTTGCTGTTAATAGTAACACCTCAGCAACTGTTTTAATGTATTTTTATTTTCTTCAACTCTCTGTTTCCTACCCTCGTTTAAGGCATCAAGAATAGATCTGTTACACTCATTGACCCTTTTGTACTCAGTCCAGGCATACATTGCATTTATGTGCTGCTCTGATTTTGAATGAACTTTAAACCCAGCATCCTTAAACAAGGCTTTTTTTCCAGTTGAAAAACCCTGCTTCAGATGTGAAGGATGATTCTGTATAACTAGGAGGGAGAAATGCCTGCATGCAAAACAGTAACTGGCATTTTGAGCAGCTCTTGGTCTTTGTACCAGGAGCTGCTGAAAGCCCCTGTTCTTATTCCATGCTGAGTTCTTGGGAACTTTGTCAGACATGGCTGAGCAGGACCTTCCGCTTTAGTTCTTGAGATGTCTGGAATAAATATTAGGTAATTATATTAAGTATTTTAAGAGTATTTTTGGGCAGACATCTCAATAAGTTAAGTTGTAATTAGTTAAGTTTCTGTAGGCCCTATAGCATAACATGGGTAGTGTGTGCCTACCAACTGGTACTTCTGGTGTGCAATAGGTTGTGCTGGGTGGGGGGAGTTCAGTGCCATTTCCTTCTGGTTCACTGTCTTCCTCCCCAGAGCCTGACTCTGAATCTATATCACCCTCATCTCTCTCTGGAACTTAATTGTGAAATGCATAAACAGACACAATAACTCTCTGTCACAGCCTCTAACCTGCTGGTGATACACTTGGGCCTGGTGTCTCCTGGCTGGCTTCTCCAGGTTGGTCACTGCTGCAGGGTTCTGTCTGGTCCTGGTTTTTGCTTCTTTAAGAAGAAATGGGAGATATTCCCTTTTCTCTTCATTTGGGCTCTACACAAAATAAGAGCCTGGTATTTAGACTCCATGACTGTTTGGCAGAGACAACACTATTTTAACTATTATTTAAACTATAGTTTTTAGTTTTTTGTAGCTAACTAACATAATACTAAATTTAAAAAAGATTGATTAAATTAATTAATATAACTAGTTAGGTTATAATTCAAAGCTTTCATATGACATAGCCTACTTATATTTCAGTCATTATAAAACTAACAATGTTTTTTCACATATACTTACCACACACATTTCAAGCAAGAGCTGGGAGATACAGCCTTGTTAAATGAATAAAACATTAAAGGGGAACATGTGCACTAAAACATATGTTAAAAGAATCTGTCTAAAACACGATCTATCAGCACTAGCATGGTTAATTTTAATAATAAACGAGGCACTACGGAGCGGTGCACAACCGGTTTTTTTTTTTCTTTTTAGGAATGTATGACAAGTGCCACCTCTCATTAGGAAGGTAACACAGCGGTAAAATGTTGTAAATACCTGCAAAACTCCTCAATGGTGTACTCTAATGCCGCGGGTGTGTTTTGGATCAAGCAGGAACCACATGTCAGCTTAACCAATGAACAGCGTCAGTGAGCAGTGCGTCGGGCTGCGTTCAGCGACAGTCGGAAATTACAGTTTTCCTCGCAAATCTTTGCCGATCTCCTAAGTATTATATTTTAAAATTACCATCTCCAGTGGGGTGGCAAGGGCTCTGTTGGGGGTGGCAATTGCCACCCCTTTGGCTCCGCCACTGCTCCCACACCATTCCTATTGACTCTGATGAGATTGATGGTGACGTATTTCCTGTTTCTCTTCCTTTAGTTTGGAAGCACGGAGTCTGTTCTTCTGGACAACGAAACCCTTAAAAGTTAAAAGTCTGGATCCCAGAGGTCACAATGAAGATCCTGATGATCCTGCTTCTCCTGGGAATACAGGAGGCGGCAGCAGGTCAGTTAGGAATTCACGTTTTGCTCTTTTTATATGTCTGTGCTACATGTTAGACTTAAAACATTTCAAATACACAGCGATGGATCGTTTGATTCACTGGAGTCACGCCATCCGCGCTTGAAAAAAATTTGCGGATTTACATCACTATATGCGGTTCAACCCGTGGTGCCTTTAGGTGCACCTCGTAAATTTAGCTATCTGTACTTTAACAGACTTAAATACCACAATTTAGTGCACTTTTGTAATAGTTTGCATATTCTATACAAACTAAAGTGATACACAACATAAACAACACTATACAGGCATATTTACATATCTCCAAGAATATCATAACCAGGTTGATACAAGTATATAGCACCATGTTCAAACTCAGTTTTTTGTGAAAAGGCAAAATTCAAATGGTTAATGCAACATTTGACTACTATTAGATACTTATCAGATATGTCAAATGCATTAGATACTTAGATTCAATAATATGTGGGCACATGGTTGTAACTGCATGAAAAAGATCTAATCAAACAATTAACCTAAAATTCCTGTTCAGCCAATCCTCAAGTACATCCTTAGTCAATCTCAAGTGAAATGGCTGTAGACATTTAAAAATTTTGCAGCGCAGAAATAGAAATATGGACACAATCACTGCTGCATCAACAGATATTCAGAAATAAATAAAAAATTCAAATTAAATTGTTTTCAGCAAACACCATCATATCCTTATTAAACATGTCCTCCACTACACCTGAGACCATTTTCAAGTCATATAGCTGTAGGAATGTGAAATTATGACATCTTGAAATCACAAGAATTTCCTCATACACATTTTCAAGCAGATATTCAAAATTACATAAAAAATTGAATTGGGGAATACAAAAATCCTACAGAGGGTTGACGCAGGGGAAACACAGGAACACAATGGCACGACAACATCAACGATGCGACAAAGAACAAATGGAAACTAAGGGTTTAAATACACAATAGGTAATCAGGGCAAGAGGAAACAGCAGGGCACAGCAGGTGAGGCAAATGAAACTAATAACACAGGGGAAGCAAAACTAAACACAAAGCACAGGGAAAACCAGACTGTCAAAATAAAACAGGAAGTGACCAACCAAGGAACATGCAGACTCAACATGGGGAACTGGCACACAGACTCAGGACAGAGACGCAGACTAGTCACAACACTAGGAATGAACACCATAAGAAACACCAAGGGTCAGAGGACAGACAAGCTGACAAAACAGACACAAGACCATAGATACAGGGGGAGACAGGAACAAAGGGAACAATAATCAAAACATACTGGGGACAAAAACTCAGGAAATAAGAAACCAAACACAAAACGCTGGGCAAACGGCCCAGGACATGACACAAATCTTAATAAGAAGTAACGTTTCGGGCCACAAATTGCACTTCTTCAGACTTAGCGAGAACAAAGCAGGACTCATCATATATGTACACAATAACACAGCATGTGATGGACACTGCCCACCTATCAGAAAGGAGGAAGGCAAAAAACACACGTGTATGTAAGGTGGATATGTGTACTGAACACATATCCGCCTTTGTTGATTTCTTATTAAGATTTGTTTGGATTAAAAACGTGGTTTAGAAGCTTTGCCGGTGTGTGGACCCCCTTTTTCCTTTAAAAAAATTTTTTTTGTTCCAGCACCCAACCTTCATTTTGGATGTGCATGTCCCTTTTTCCTTCTCTCTCTATTTGTCCCATCAGTGTCATCAGACTTCCTGCCAGCTCACCCTTAATACCATCAATTAAGTCTCTTTTTGAGTGTCAGGTTTGTCAACAACGTGTTCTTTTATTGTTCCAAGTTTTAGAATTTGCCATTTCTACTGACTTCTGCAGCTAATATGACAATAATAAAAATATAATAAAAGACCTATGCAATATTTGATATTTTAGCCTCTTTAATTGTCCGTAACTTGGTTGTTCAAAAGCACAATAATAAAAACAAATAAATGGAACACAGAACTCCTTGGAATTGAAGCTCCAAATTTTATATCATTACTGAAAAACACATTATTATGAGTTTAAATGCACAAAATTGTGTTCTAAATTGATTCAGATGGGCCATAATTTGATTGATAATTTGAAAAACTCACCTGCAAACCTGATTACAAAATAAAGTCCATATTTTCTTAAAATAATATTTTTTAATAGTCCCCTAACATCAGCTTTGGTTTCACTGATAATATGATCTATCAGAGGAAAACGTTTAACAGCAGTTTTACATGAATCAAGAAAATCTATGAAAACCCAAAAGCTGGACAGTCACATCAAAATAAATCAATTAATCTAAAATGTAACATCAAAGATGGTGAAAGAAAAGAACACTCACTACAGAGACATCATGCGACACTGGATTTAAACCTCAGACTGAAGAAACTGGATCTGCTTTATATTCAAACACACGAGTGTGACAGAAGGAGAAATCATGGACTAAAGTCATCATGAATGTGAAACTATTAATGATGAAAACTAAACTGAGGAAAAGATGTTTTTAAAAACAGGTTCAAACTTCTGTTAAATACAGAATCACAGTTTTGAAGAAAAATCATCAGAAAAATCAGAATAAACTCTGGAGCTGAACATTTATTCATAATTCTATTTGGTATTTATTGAGGGGACAGCAGGATTATTATAGGATATTTTTAATGAACTCTAGGTTTTTTATTGTGTTCATTAAAAATATAAATCTGTGATGTCACATTAACTGTTCCCACAGTGACCCACTCTCTGAAGTATTTCTTAACTGGATCCTCTGAAGTCCCAAACTTCCCAGAGTTTGTGGCTGTTGGGATGGTTGATGATGTTCAGATTTATCACTATGACAGCAACACAGAGAAAGCAGAGCCCACACAGGACTGGATGAATAAAGTCACAGCAGAGGATCCACAGTACTGGGAGAGGAACACTGCGATCTCTCTGGGTCACCAGCAGACGTTCAAAGCCAGCATTGAAATTGTAAAGCAGCGCTTCAACCAAACTGGAGGTTTGTTTCTGTTTCATTTTTCTCTGATTCTTTATCTTAATGTGTTTTTATTTTTCAGTATGAAACAGATTCACATTAGAGTTTCATTCATATCACAGATTTAGATTATTAACAGAATAATTCAGAATGAATGTAAAGTCGAACTACAGTCTGGAAAGCACTGATATTTCACACCGAGCACTCAAAAAGAAAAATGTTGTTGCTGTGAAGGTGAATGAAGACAAGCTCAACTCCCGATAGTCCAAAAACCCAACAAAACAGGTCATTTTGATTTTGTGTTTTATATTTAAAACATGTCAAATTTCACAAAGCTCAGGTTAAAGTGCACTTTGATCAATTTCCCTACATCGCTTTGGTGCCCCCCCCCCCCCCCCCCCCCCCCCTCCCCCTTGTGCAGCGCCCCAATGAATTGCATATAGTGCATACCCACTTACCCACAGGTCATATAAACACACTAATGAGTGAAGAACATCACTTATGTTGGCATTTCTAATAAACTGGAGCTCATACAATGAAAAGAGATGCTTGTCACAGTTTAGTTGCTCATATTTTCTCTTCCTGCAGGAGAGATGATCCACAGTAATGTTCAGTGATTACAGATTTAATGAGGTTTATGTGACTAAAGTCAAATTAATGATAAATATATATAATAAAACTATAAAGGCTGCAGCCACACAAACTAAGGACACTGTTAATGCAAACTGAATTATAGTAAACCTTATATCCACTTTGATCATTTTAATATAGCTGTTAATCATCATTTATTGTTAGTCTTACACACATAGAAGTGCAGATCGGGTTACATTAACCTTATATGACCACAGTGCATCACTGAATAAACACTGATGTGGGATCAGTCTCAGTCTGGTTCACTGTCATCTCGGCCTCTGTTTGTCTCTCAGGTGATCACATTTTCCAGCTGATGTACGGCTGTGAGTGGGATGATGAGACAGATGAAGTGACTGGATATGACCAGTATGGTTATGATGGAGAGGACTTCATATCACTTGACCTGAAGACACAGACATGGATCGCTCCTAATCAACAGGCTGTCATCACCAAACTCAAGTGGGACAGGAACAAAGCTTATTCAGCCAGGAAGAAGACCTACTTCACCCAGATTTGTCCTGAGTGGGGCAAGAAGTATGTGACCTTTGGGAGGAGCTCTTTAATGAGAACAGGTAAAATCACAGACTTACTGGGATAATTTGCCTCATTTTTATTATGTAATGCAACTTAATAATGACCACGTTTAGCATGTTTCCTCTCTGTCACTGTCTCATGTGGCTTTAGCTCAGTAGGTAGAGCAGGTCACCTATTGATCCGAAGGTCAGTGGTTCGATTCCTGGCTACTCCAGGCTACATGCCAATGTATCCTTGGGCCAGATACTTAACCCCAAGTTGCTCTCCGACCGTCCTGTCGGAGTATGAATGTGTGTGAATGTTAGTTAATTAAAAGCACTTAGCTTAGTAGAAACATGGAAGTGCTTGTATGAATGTGAGTGCATGGGTAAATGTAAAATGTGTTGTGTACGCGCTTTGAGTGCTCTGACTGAGTAGAAAAGCGTTATATAAGAGCTAGTCCATTTACCATTTTTACCATTCATGTATTTTTCACCAGTTAATTTATTTCTTTGTTAAATTCAGAAACCTTCAGCACAGCTCTTTATAATGTTTCTCCCTCCACTCACACACCTCTTATTTCTTTATCCGACTCTTTTCCTTAAATACATTTTACATGTTTGTACATTAATATGTGTCTAAGACATTCAGACTACAGTAAACAGAAATGATAGCACGCTGTTAAAACAGAAACCATAAACTGTGTTTCTCTTTATTCCTCAGTCCTTCCCTCAGTGTCTCTCCTCCAGAGGTCTTCCTCCTCTCCCATCACCTGCCACTCTACAGGTTTCTATCCCAACAGAGCCGAGATGTTCTGGAAGAAAGATGGAGAGGAGCTTCTTGAAGGTGTGCACAAAGGAGAGATCCTCTCCAACCATGATGGGACCTTCCAGATGAGTGTTGATCTGGACCTTTCAGCAGTTGGATCTGAGGACTGGGACAGGTACAGCTGTGTGTTTCAGCTCTCAGGTGTGAACATCACCACCAAACTGGACAGAGCAGGAATCAGGAGCAATGAAGGTGAGACTGAAATCAGAGGAGACAAACATGGGAAACAGTTTATTGTAACGCAGCTCACAGGTTTTCATTTACATCAGTTTATAATACTTCTCAAAGTTTCCACCACAGTTTTTCTTAGTTTTCTTTGAAATGTTACATTTGAAACCAGATTTATTTATTTTATTTAGTTTTAGTGCTCTAGAGACAAAATGTAGTTTTTTATTATATTACTGTACTGTTAACAGATCAGGTTCAAGTTTATTGGTGAAGTATTCAAGAGAATTTAAATATATCAGAACTTTTATTGTAGGGATGAAAACAGAAATTAGTGGAACAAATATTTGTATCTACAAAGAGGCTGACTGACTGTTTTCTGCTCGTTTTCTGACCTTTTGTTTGTTGTCTGATCTGCAGGAGGTTCCCTCTCTGTGATCATTGCTGTGGTTGCTGCTGTGGTCGTTCTTGCTGCCGTCGCTGTGATCGGATTCATTATTTACAAAAAGAGAACAGGTGAGACGACCAAAATATCCAAACATGATTTTAGTTTTTGATTCTTTGTTCAGATTTCAAACTGAAAGAAGCTTCAGGTCCTCGTACAGTAACAGTACAGTGTCATTATAATATAACAGTGTTATCATAGTGAGAGCAGGTAAAGTAACAGAGAGGATTGTAAAGCAGTTGGAGTGAGGGCTGGAGGGGTCAGTGTTCTTCTATTACAGCTGTGACCACTGACATGAGTTTCATTGTTTTTACAGCTGAGTCTCCTCAACATTATAAGTACAGTTTACATTCTGAGCAGAATCAGAGACTCTGAAATTAAATGCATGCTAACAATGCAGACTGTAAGCAATGTGTTCATAATTAATGTCAGCATCACTGAAGAGCAGCTCAGCTGGGCGCTGAATTTTTCATCTCTTCATTTTTCATTATTTTTTTGTAGATAAGAAGACTCCACCTGAAAATGACCCTTCAACCCTACAGAGACTTTCAGGTATGTGTCTGTTTGTCTGTCTGATGTGCATAATGTAGTTGGATTGGAGTATTTTTCTTATATCCCATAAACCTAAATTTCCCCTCTGTGTGACAATAAAGGCTGCAGATTTAATGGCTTTATTTTACATTTTTGCTCCTATCAAAGTTGACTGTTAGATGTACAAATCATGTCTTCATGTAGTTATTTACATTTTTTGCAGTAAACCACAGAGTAATAGAAAAATGAGACTTTACACAGCGCTGAACAAAAACCTTAGAAATATAACCAGGTGTACTGTGTTCAGTACTGCAGTAACAAACCAGAGCTCGGACTCACTGCACGTTATTTTAATCCATGTGGTCTCAGGTGCTCATCAGTCTCACACCTGAGCTGCATCTGTCCTCTGAACCACCACACATCCTTACTGATGACTTCAACCTGTCAGCTCTGCACATTTTAACATTAAGACTGTTCTGACAGGGAAACAGGGAATTTTACTCCATATTTTAAATAGTTACAGTATAGATAGAAACATTCTTAGAGTCAGAAATGTTTTTGTTTTGAAGGTTTTCACACTTTCAGGTATTGAATCAAAGCAGCTGATAAACACAGTGATCCTCGTCCTGTGTTTGTGTTCATGCTGTTAAATACAGAAACTCCTCCTGTCTGCATGTAACACTGACATCAACAGATCAGACTCATTGTTTCCTTCATCATTGGTAATGATTTTGTATTTTTTTCTCCTCAGGTTCAACTTCCTCAGATGAAAGTATAACCAGCCAAACACAGCTGATCCAGGTAAGTGTGCAGACTCTCTGACACACTGTATACTCCACATACAGCATGTTTTTATCATCATCTTGTGCTTTTGCAACTTTCTACTTTGAGACATTTTGAGTTCTTGAAACATTTCTGCACCGTTCAGCTGCTCTGACTCAGCAGCTGAGACTTCAGGTATAAACCTGCCATCACCTTCATGTTACACATGATGCTTCTTCCTGCAGTTCACTGTTTCCAGGTTACAGTTTTATCTCAGTGAAGCCTCCTCAGAGGGAACAACAGAGATGCTGAAAGCAGCCTTTGCAGCCTGCTGCTATTTTTAACTGAACTAATCATTGTTATGACAGTGAACATCTCCTCACCTGCTGTTTCCTGTGTTGTAAGAAACAGAGTGCAGCCACAATCATGGCTTCCATGACATGTATATGAAGAATGATGAAACCATCTAACTGATATTTCCTGGGGATTAAGTAGCTGCAGTGATTTTAAATTGTGTAACTGGTGACATTATAGAGTAGTAACATTTGTGTGGAGATAGTCGTGGTTCTAAAAAACTGTCCTTGTGTTTGTGTGAAGCTCATGTTGAGTTTGTATTTCAGCCTTTGAGCTCAGTGTTGTTTCTTCTTTCTTTAGTCTAATTGTACCAAAGAGGGTTTAAACTGCAGCAAAGATAACTGATGTCTGTCACACATGCCTGCAGTCATCTTTGTGCTTTTTCTAAAAAGCCTTAAATTTGTAGTTTTCACACTGATTCTATTTGTTGATGCATTTTTAATTTTCCAAACACGCCTCATTAATTATTGCTGAATCTTTGAACAGGAGGAACAGAATGAAGTAACTTCACTTCATGAGGATTCAGCTTCACTGAATACCTGAGGAAACGTTTCTGCTTTGAAATAAAGACATTTCTTTATTCCAGCCACAACACAACATGGACACAAGACTCTGTACAACACAAAAGAGCTAAATAACTTTTATTTATAGAAATAAACCAGTGATGTCATGAATATTTTTCTATGAGAAATTTCTCAGGTTATATTATATAACTTTATAATGTGGGTGCCTGCAGTGCTTTAGATAAAGATTATGTATTTAGGAATGATGTTTATTTACTGGGGTGTGTGTGTGAGAGAATATTATCATGATTCACTGTGAATGCTTCCTTCAGCCTCTCCCTCACTGTAGTTTTCCTTCACGTCCTTCCTGATTCAGGATTAAAGGGGAGCTGTGGTACCAGCTGGAATTGAACCAACAACCTTTTTCTTGCTAAGTAAACATGTTAAACACCGCACCATCGGAAGGATCGTGATTTATGTTCACTTTGCAGTTATTGATTTTAAATAAGCACCAACACGAGGAGTCTTGAAATACTGAGTTCAAGAATAAATCTTTAATAAAAAGATCAATATTTTACTTTAGTGTATAAAGAGGGTATCGAAAAAAAGCAGTAATATATTATTACCTCATTTATGTTTGTCCCACCCCCAGTTTATATGACATAGATGAACAGTCCTGAAATGATATGTATATCTGTAGATAGATATGATAGATGGTGATATGTATATATGTATGTGTATATTTTATTGGCCTTTGTTCTGTCAGACTTAATGCTCCTATCAGAATTATGCATCAAATTGTGTGTGTGTGTGTGTATTTATAGTTGTTTTTGTTGTGTGATGTTTCAGGTGTGTTTTGATTTATTGATTCAGGGATATGAGGTTTTGTTTTTGTTATACTATAAATGCCAAATTGTATCAGTATAAGTGCAGCTAAATAAAACTTTAATATCATGTTTGTCTCATTTGTGAATGGACATTGATATTAACGCAGTCTGATTACAACCAGTTTACACAGAACCTCAAAGCAGCTCCAAATACTCAGATATAATTTTACTGTAAAAGCAGGAAGGACACAATCATGTCAGTGTTGTAGTTGAACTACTTCAATAGAAACATGATTTTTCCTTAAGATTGTGCAGATAATTTGAATTCAGTTTTAAAATTGTTAAAGTTAAAACGACCCCCTATGAGCAGCACTTGGTGACAGTGGGAAGGAAAAACTCCCTTTAACAGGAAGAAACCTCCAGCAGAACCAGGCTCAGGGAGGGGGGGTCATCTGCTGAGGGGGGAGAGAAAAAAAGCCATGCTGTGGAAGAGAGCCAGAGATTAATAACAATTAATGATTAAATGCAGAGTGGAGTATAAACAAAGTAAATAAGGTGAATGAAAAGAAACAGTGCATTATGGGAACCCCCCCAGCAGCCTAGGCCTATAGCAGCATAACTAAGGGAGGGTTCAGGGTCACCTGATCCAGCCCTAACTATAAGCTTGATCATAAAGGAAAGTTTTAAGCCTAATCTTAAAAATAGAGAAGGCGTCTGTCTCCTGAATCCAAGCTGGAAGCTGGTTCCACAGAAGAGGCGCCTGAAAGCTGAAGGCTCTGCCTCCCATTCTACTCTTAAGTATCCGAGGAACCACAAGTAAGCCAGCAGTCTGAGAGCGAAGTGCTTTACTGGTACTATAAGGTCTTTAAGACCTGATATCCTGATAATAATGAAATACAATAGTCCAGCCTAGGATACAAAAAAGCGGTCCTACATATTTGTTTAATATGTGCATTGAAGGACATATCCTGGTCAAAAATGACTCCAAGATTTCTCACAGTGTTACTGGAGGCCAAAGTTATGCCATCCTGTGGCAACAATTCCCAAAGTCAGGAGTGCTGTGGCCCACATCTTTATCTAGATAAATACATTTATATAAATATGTAACTGTGCCTACTTGAATGAATTTATTACTGTCACCCCCACCCCCCGCAGTATAGTCACGGCCCACCAAGAGCCCCATGTTTTCATAGTTTTGTCTTAGTGGGACCCTCCTTTGTTTTTCACTGGAATAATGAGCCAAATCACACCCTCAGGCTCTGTAAGGGTGGTTTGACAAAGACACAGAATCAGCTGCTCTCCACAATCAGCTGATTTAAACTCAGTTGGGATGAGCTGGAGTGCACGGTGCCGTCGACTACTGACCAGCTCAAAACTCCAGATGATGACCTGTTACAACATTTAAAACATACTTTATCATAGAGACTGTATAACAAGATAACAGACTTTATTTTCTCCAATATTTTTAATTATTGAAATAAACAAAAACTTTACAAAAAAGTCAAGGGAGCAAAAAGAAACAGTTTAAAGCAACAGTGTGTTTGTTTAACAGAGATCTGAGGCTGGTCTGCAGCTTCAGTCTGAATATTTCACAAAAATAAAGACTCGACTTTAAGCCTAAAACAATCAGACCAACTCTGAACTCTGACCTTCAGCGGCACAAAAACACAACACGTGGTTGATGACCTGATGTGGAACGAATAAAGACAGGAACGTCTGCACAGCTGTGCTTCAGCTCTCTGCTGTGCTCACATCTCATACTGCTGGGAGGTTCTTGTACCACAGAAGCCTGCTGACTGAAATCAGCCACAATTGAAGGCAGACTGCTGATAAAGAGGCGACTTACTGAGTATGCATGATGAAACTCTTATGATTTATTTACATTCATGTTGTGGACAGCTGCTGAATCTGGGTCCAGCTTGATTCTCTCTCAGCTCCGTTTTTGAGTGTTTTAAACACTCGTTTATCTTTCATGGAATGAATCCTCCTCATGTTTTTACACTGTTTATAGATTTTTAATGAATCTTGATGCACATCTTTAAAAAGTCCTTCAAAAAGTGCATTTAAATAAATAAAAATCACTGCGAGTCGTCCTGATTGAGTGTGAATGATGGGTCATCCGGTGCTCGCGGGGCCGTACCTGCACCCCCTCTGCACCCCCCCTGCAGCTCTCGGACAGCGAGGATTCGCATCATCACAGCTTCCATGGTGGTGTCATTGAGGGGGGCGGGCAGGAACCACAGAGGGCTGCTGGGAACGCAGCTTCGATCGGGCTGCAGGTAGAACAGATCGCTGCGCTGCCTCACCAACCCCGGACTGAAACATGGGGACAAGAATGAATGGATGGATGAATGAATGAATGAATGGGTACAGGGGGATTTTTGGTGAATATACAAATAACAGCCACTTATAACTATAAACTAAGCTCTGTCCTAATGTGCTGAAAGGTGTCAGAAACACTAATGAGAGCAGAAAACTGAGGCACTGAAGAAAGTTAATAATAGAGAACAGAAACCGACATCAGAACAAACTATTTTAGATTCTCTGACTTCAAAATCCCAACATAGAAGAATAAAAACAGCTGACAGAGGAAAACGGCTCAACTAAAAAAGCAGAAATCCCCAAACAGAAACACCCACCACTTGGAAAGGTAGAACTCGTAGAGTCTGACTGGACATCGGAGAGGGTTCTCCAGGTTCTCCACCATCTCTAGGAAATCCTCTTCAGACTCATTTTTCTTGCGTTTCTTTGCCGGGACGCCGTACGTGTCTGAAGAACACACAAGAGTCACAAACACAACTTAAATAAAGTAAAAATGGAATAAAGGACCGTGTTGGTACCGGACTCTTCCTGGTTTGCAGGACTGGGCGGGTGGAAGCGCAGGAAGGTGGTCTTGCTGTTGTTCTTGCTGGTTCTGCTGCAGAGTGTGACGTGTGCAAAGGACAGCTGGCGGTGCTGCTCCACCGTGGTGAAGCCAAAGCACTTGCAGAAGAAGAAGAGCAGCGTGTTGAGGAGGACGACGGGGGAGTACGCCCCCAGCTGTTTACAGTCCCACAGAAAGTCCTCCTCCACACAGGAGGGGGTCCAACCTGCAGAACACAGCAGCGAGCTGAAGGACCTGCTCAGAGACTCACAGACAGATGTTTAGGAGAACTTACCGCCAGCTGTGGCTGCAGGTTTGAACTGTTTGAGGATCTTAGTGAACTCTGAGGAAAACCTGTGATAGATCAGATCACTGAAGATGTTCTCCAGCCGGCCGTTCTGAAACAGATGCTACAAAAACAAATATGACTCATTAAATACTGAACACAGGATGTGACGATGATCCACAGGCAGGTGACAGATTAAAAGAAAAACTGCTGGACCAGCAGAACAGCATGAATGCACCTCTCTCAGAGAAGAGACGCCCTCATGTGGTGTTTTGATGCTGGTGCAGACACACTCATTCATAAACACACACTCATTCATACACACACCCCAAACTGAAGGTCAAACTGGAGGGCGTGCAGGTGTCTGTGAGGAACAGTTTGGTATTTTAATATACTTGGAATGACAAATAAAGTTGTTGACCATAGAAAAACTTTGCACAGATTTGCAGTCAAACGTCCCTCTGAGAAGACAAGTGGACCCAAAGCATCGCAGCAAAGTTCCACCAACAGCAGCACCGAGTCCCTGGAGCCCCTCAGGACCCTCACAGGCTTGCTGGATGGTAATAAACACTACTTTGAATCTTGTTGTTGGCTGAGAAATAAGCCGGTGTGAGTGCAGCATCCAAGCATTTGATGATCATTTGACATGTAGATCAATAACTTATAAAATATCCCAAATATTAATATTTAAAGCATTTTGTGCCCCTTTATAAATATATAAACTGTTATTTGTAGTCTTACCAGCTGAATGCTGAGGCAGAGGTAGAGCAGCCTGTCGGGGGAGTACGGCTCTCCGTCCGATTGCTTCACCTCCCTGATGAAGCAACAGAGGCAGTCGCTCAGTTCAGCCGCAGAGCAGCGAAGGAGGTCTTCCTTCAGTGTCACAGCATGAGCTAACAGACGGACAGAGTGATCAATTTTAGTGCGTTAGCTTTGACATCAATGACTTCATGAGACAGAATACAAAAAGTAATAAAGTTACACTCAAATCTCATCCATCTGCCCCCATAACCATCCCAGGGGTGGAAATCAATGCTCATAATGAAGCTACATCTGTGCTTCATCTGTTCCTTCAGTCGGGAGTTTCTCACAGGAAAGGGAGGACGTCTTTGACTGAATGGTCTCTACACACTGAAGGTCAGACTGAGCCTCCACAAACACTGAGGTGACAGAGATCCAGCCAGGTGAAATTAGACCAACATGTAAAACTTACAAAGACGCTACAAGCAGTCAAACATTCCTGTATCCATGAACGAGGCAGGAAACTGTGCATCACCTCATATATTTTTGTTCCACCTGAATTCTGAGTTTGATTCAAAGGGAAAAACAAAGCTTCGAGACAAAGAAAGAAAAAACATACAGGAAACAGAGTCCAGGCTGGTGTGTGACCCTCTCCATCTGATCCACCTCTTCCAGGCATCGACTCCACACTGACTCTTCAGGGTGTTTTTCTTTGCAGACGTGACCTCAGACCTCGTGGTTTCAGGCATCGTCTCCTCTGCTTTCTCTGAAAGCTGCTCCAGCTCACAACCATGAGACACAAAGAAGAGTCAGGACACCAAAAAGAAGCAGCAGATAGAGTCTAACCTGCCACCTCTCATCTGCTTTGTTACCTTGTTCCTGTCTTTGTCCAAGGGAGGATCAGGAGGAGGGACGGGCGACCTCTGGGGAGTCTCTCTTATCCCCAGAGCTGAAAGAGGTGAGAGGTCAGAACGAGGACTGCTGGGCATGTCCTCACCTGAGACTGGAGGCGAGGTTTTGTGGTCTTGCGGCTGACTCAGCAGAGCGACGCTGGTGTTAAAGAAGTCTTCGGCCTGATCGTCTGTATGCGAGTCGTTGCTGCAGCTGCTGGTGTGGTCTGAAAATAATGAGGATGAATTCAGGACAAAACCAGGAGGGAGAAACAATGTTTCTATACCGGAGAGTTTTGTCTTTATAAAACAAATGTGTGCACCAATCAGGATGGAAAATCCATGCCACAAATAATTATACAGGAAATGACCCCAATCAGCCTCTCTGGTGACATAAGAACTTTGTAACAGACTGACTGAGACATCCATGTCGAGGGCTGATGATACTGAAGCAATGATACAAGCAGAGGGAGCAGACATGGTTGTTGTGATATTGAGAAAAGCAGCTTCAGTTTGTTTGATCTGTTTGATCAAAAATATAACTGTGTAACTATTTGATGTGATTAAAAGCATTTGTTACCCTTTGGGGATGAAGGTTCTGCTCTCTCTTCTTCTTCTGTCCCTTGTTCCTCCTCCTGTCCATCCTCTCTCTCCTCCGTGTCCCTCTGCTCGGTCTCAGGCCTCATGTTGAGCTCTCCCTCCAGCTGTTCAGGCTGCAAACTCTCTTTTATGGATTTCACTGTCGGCTCAGCTCCATGTGGGAGGACCATGGGCACAGGCAGCTGAGGGGAACACAGGTTTAAGACTGCTGCTGATATCAGGACTCATTTAAAAAGGTTAAACTCAGCAGATGATTAATGTGGTTGTTTCAATAATCTGTTTAATAATCTAAACCACAGCAACATTTAAGCTAATCTGTACATTTGAAGAATGACAGCGTTTCTCTTACAGTGGAGGTCTGATATGTGTTTAGGGTCAAAGGGGTCAGAGGTGATTTAGGTACCGGTAAGGGCAGGCCCAGCGGCTGTGGAGCGTACTGGCTGTACATGTTCATGGGAACAGGAACGTAAACGGGCACTGGGACAGGCAGGACCACGACTGTGGGATCACAGCTGTCTGCTAACATCAGAAAAACTAAGTCAACACCAAAACTTTACTCTGAAAAGATGGAAGATGTTCAGATTTTACTGCAGACGTTTGCTGATAAACTCCAGGATGCACTAAGCTTACACCTCTCTTCCATCACAAAATAAAGGCTCATTTGTCTGAGCAGGTGTGCTTCACCTTTCTGTGGCTCTGTTCTCAGACTCTGCTCTGTACAGGAGACCCCTTTGTTATGGACCAGCGGAGTGCAGGTGATCGACTTGTTCTTCAGCTCCTTCGGGACGGTCTGTACACTGACCTGAAGAACCGACAGGTCATTGAAACACCTTCAACTACAGTCACATCAAAATGAGAGAGACAGCACGGCTGCACTTCTAACACAGACCGTCAGGTTTTCATAATTCAGGTTAAACTGTGAGTTTATATAGCACTCTGATTCAAATGGAATATCTGTGGAGACTTACATGTCCAATGACCTTTGCTTGGATGTCAGTGATGGAGCCTGTGGACAAAAGTGTGAGTGTGCAGTTACAAAGTGTTAATGTAATAATGTGTGTTAATAAACTGAGTGTGTACCAAGCTGTGGAGAAGCTGCTGAGGTGCTGCGCTGCCGGGCCAAAGCATCAGCCAGAGAGATAACGTTCCCAATAACAGGAGCGGACTCTGCTGGTGATCCAGGAGCTGAAGACACTGTGGGCAGGAAGAGGAGGAGAGCCAGTCAGTGCTATTAGTAACTGACCTCATAACTATAACATTCCTGATGCAGAGCCCCGCTCATCCAGACCTCCCTCTCCCCAGACGCCTCCTCCAGCTCTTCCAGGTACACCGAAGCATTCTGAAGCCCGCCGAGACATGTGACCTGTCCACTGTCTCCTGGGTCTGCCTCAGGGCCTCGTCCCAGTAGGATGTGCCTTAAACACCTCACCTATGCATCCTAGTCAGATCCCTCAACCAACGACCTCAACTGAATTCCAGTGTGAGCTGCTGCTTCACCAGCAGAAACTTAATGAGATCCTAACTTGTGTTAGCTGCTTAAAGGCTGGAGAAGGTCAAAGTTAAATCCAGCACACGCCTGGTTTGATTCTCATAATCATAATGACGCAGCAAACGAGCATACCTCCATCGAGCATCTGAACCTTGTTACTGCAGAAGTGCAGGAGACACTTCATGCCACAGAAGTATTTGACCTCTCCCAGCAATGGAAGCCTCTGCTTTAGTTTCCCTTTGTGGCTGCAGGCGTCACATTTTGCCACCTGAAAGAAGAAGAGTAAAGGTGTAGGAAGCACTAAAGGCGGGCTTACAGTATTTAGAGACAAGCAGGGAGCTAATCATTATGGTAATTAATTATTTTATCTATTAAATGGAAGAAAAGTGTGTGTCTTAGGAACTCTGGCTGCTGTATATAAAATTTGCAGTGTTCTAAACAATCCTTGGAGGTTTTAGCACACACACATTTTCTTTCTACAAATTCTCTGTAGCAGGAGGTGCTCCACCTGCAGGCTGAGCAGTGTGTGAGCCTCCGCCTCTGCTTACATGGCTGAGGAGCATCTTGTGCTTCGAGCAGCAGGCTGCAGAGCAGAACTCGATGTCGCCGTCGTCGCCCGGTGCCGTCACCAGAGTCTTGGATATCGAGAGGCAGTAAGCACACGAGCGACAGTGTTTACCCCACTTCCCTTCCAGCTCTTGACAGAAGAGTGTCTTGCAGGCTGTGAGGAGAGAAAGGTGAGCTTTCTGTAAATATCACAATCATGTTAAATGGACCATAAACATGCTGTACAAGCTCCACATGCCCTCCTTACCGTCACTGCAGAAGCAGCAGTCTTTGCTGCTGATTCTCTTGACGTCTTTGATGATTCTTTCATTCCTGCAGTATTCACACGTGGCTGTGACACCGCTGACCCTCTTAAATTCTTGAAAACAGGCCACGCTGCAGGCAAAATAAATGTTTTCCTGCACATATACACAGGTGTCAGCTCACAGGTTTAAATGGGAATCAGAAGAATTTATTGTCATTTTATGTCATACAACGAAATTATGTTCCAGAACATCGATCCAAGAAAAGACAAACAAACAGGGGAGATAAGGGTCTGCCGCGCAGCCATCAAAGGTGCTGCCATTTCAAAAAAGATGGTAACATAGTGAACACAAAAAGGGAGCCAGCGGAGGCGAGTGGGCTCGGGTCACTGTGGAGCTGACCCAGCTCCCCCCTCAGCTAACAGTTCCTGATAAGAGGAACTGTTAGCTGTTAGCTCAAAAGCTTTCTTAGAAAACATTGAACAGCCTTCAGTTTAAACCACATAAAAAGAGCACCTGTCTCTGGATGACTTTGGGTGTGGTTAATATGTTGCGTTGACACTGGGCGCAAAGCAACTTCGGTGGCGGTTTGAGGAGATCGGTTTGAGTTTTATCAGCGAATCCGGACTGATTCTGGCTCTCCTGTCGAACAGGAAAGAAAAAAAATAGGTATAAATAAATACTGTAAAACATTTGGTACAACACTTGGAGACTCGAGCAGGTTGTAAAGAAAGTATGGCTCCTTTAGGTGGCTTTGTTTTAATAGCACTAATTAGACGTTACCTTGAAGGTCATGGCACACTTCAGCGTGCAGAAATTTCTGATGGAGGCATCTGACATGGAGAGGTGACAAGCTGGGACTGCAGTCGTACCACAGTGGTCACAATTCAGAGAGGCACCTGTTTGGGGGGGGGGAAGGGGGGGGGGGGGTGAAGTCTGTTTACTAGTTAAAAACAGTTTTTTTTTCTTCAGGCTTCAAAAACAAGAATTATTTGAAACAATCAAAGTTTGAACCTTTTGAGACCCAAAAAGAACAAAATAAAGGGAAACAGAAGAAGAAAGTAATCAGAGTACCCGAGGTGCTGACCGCCTGGATCTTGAACGCCGTCACGCAGCCTCTGCTGCAGAAGAGCTCCACCTCGTTTTCACTGTTCTTGTTTTCAACCATGTCGGATGCAGGAATCGTGCTGTGGCACATTCTGCATGGCTGTGATGGTTTTATTTTCTGTACGATCATAAAAATCAAAGAGGTCTGAATTCAGCTTGTTTCACCTCTGTGGTCTGTGCACGTCTGTGGTGTGAGGAGATCCTCTTTTCTTGATTCACACACAGCCAACAATCACTCGCACTGACCTCATCATTTGAAACATTATGTTTAATATAAAGTATCCAGCAGTGTAACAGGACAGGAGGAACACTTTATCTTTCTAACCTGCTTCAACTGAGCCAGACACTCTGCACTGCAGTTTGCAGCTGCCCTCCTCCACCTTGAGCGTGAGCGGCGTTTTGCTGTGTGAGTGACAGTTCGCACAGACGACGATGTTGTTCATGCTGCAGAACCGCAGGAAACACGGCTCGCTGCAGATCTTGTGGATGACATCGTCTTGTGTGATCTCGTGCTTGCTCTACAGGAAGATAACAGCTCATTTAGCTCGTATAAATCCAGCTAATGAATAAGCTAAATTTAAACCTCGTCTCTTACGATGCAGTATCTGCTGCACATGCTGCACTGTGAATGCGATGCGACGGGAAGCACGGGTATTTTGACGGAGACGTGTCTCTTGTAGTTGAAGGAGGAGAGGCAGGTATGGCCACAGAAATCATTCTTTGTCCCCTCATCATCCACCACGGCCTGGATGGCGTTCTGAGGTGGTGCAATCACCCTGAGAGAACAAGGAGGGATGAGTTTGGATGAAGATGAACGGAGCTGAAGGACAGATAAGTTTAAAGCCTGAGACTCACTGCAGACAGAAATGGCACGTCCTCCCAGCTGCTTTCTTCTGGTAAAACCTCAGAAGGCAGGAAGTGGAGCAGAAGATGCCCGTGTGGTTTTTCCTCTGGTAAACAGTTTCTCCATCTATCAGGGCCTTTTTGCAGGCGGAGCAGGAAGCAGGCAAATCCATGCTGGTGAGAGAGGGCTCTGCAGGTTTGGATTCTCCAGTCAAAGAGAAAACCGACCCAATCTTCAAGTCCTCCTGTCAGAACCAGAACAGTGAGATGATGCATGATGTGTTATGCTTGTTAAAACAAGCATAACACATTTCAACATCAAGGAATACAGCTGAGCGAATGATTAATTTCCATTATAACAAGTGAGACATTAATGTTGAATAAAACTATCCAGTTATGATATCCAGTTAATTTCAGGAGTTTATCACAGGAGCACTTCCACCCTTCGTTGGTCTGTGTAGTAGACTGGTGGGAAAATAAACAAAATCTTGAAGTTTAAGCTTATGTATATTGATTCATTCATCAACTAAACTTAAATTGATATTTATCATGTTAAATATTGAAATGCGATTAAAATGCGATTAATTTCGATTAATTAATTACAAAGCTTGTAATTAATTCGATTAATTTTTTTAATCAAGTCCCACCCCTAATATAAACACATAGTATACATGTGATAACTACAACACATTTTAAATCAAAGGGATGACGATATGCTGCAGTTTTATTATTGTCACAAATAATCGCCTCCAGTGTCGCCTTAAAAACGTAGTGATCAGTGTGTTACAATCCCTGATCCATAACAGTAATTTTCCTTTTCCTTACAGAACTGTGTCTGCCACACATCCTGCACGGTGAACTCGAGCCCTCCTGTGGCGGCAGTTTTCTGGCAGCCTTCTTCATCTTGGATGTGACAGAGGAGAGACACGCATTGCTGCACAGCTCCTTCATAGTTCCCAAATGATCCACCGGAGCCAGGATGATGTTTTGAGGCCGTGTGATCACCCTGCAGAAGTAAGATGAGGGTGAGAGGAAATTCACAACCAGGAAAACATTAAATACGACATTTCAGCAACTCTGAAGCTTTGAAGGTTTTTATTTAGTTATTAATATTAATGAAATGCCATAAAACAGGATAATAAAAACATAATGCACAACAAAGTGGACAAATACAGCAGAGCTCTTAGATTAGAAACTATGAATGTGCCTTTGCAATAACAGGCAACAAAGGATCAGATTAAAAAAAACTATAAGAAAGAAAAATTAAACCTTAACACCAAATAAACAAATGAATAACAAAAAGCAGAAGCAGGTATGGGAAGATATTTAACAAATATAGTAAAGTTATGGGGAAAAAAATTGCTTACATTGCAGAAGTTGTCGCACATGTTGCAGACTGACTTTGGTGTTTTGGTGGATGCAGAGTTATACTTGAAAGAGCACAAACAGGCTGGGCTGCAGAAGTCCTTCATGGTTCCTTTAGTGTCCACAGCAGCCATGATGAGGTCCAGAGGCTGCAATATCGCCCTGAGTGAAGAGGAGGTGACAAACACACAGACACTTATGTATCCTACAACGTTTGGTACCACGACCCTGAAAAGGACGGACGGATGGATGGACGGACGGATGGATGGATGGACGGACGGATGGATGGATGGATGCTACTCATTCTGGTTTATATCTGACTTCTGACCTGCATCTGCACTTCACCTCAGCTTATCTGAACTCCCTGTTTAACTGCCTGCCTGGACCTTCACACCCATATTTCCCACCTTCATCGTTCTCGTGGTGTCGTTCACATAAAATGACTCTGTGCTACCCGCTCTGCCACAAACAGGAAGGAAATGAGCGTCACCTGCTGGACAAAATGAATCCTTTAGTAAATTTAGAAGCTAAACATGAAGATGATATGAAATACAGGCTTGAACTGAGAGCAATCATGTGGTGGCTGCTTTACTCATTAAACAGTTCTCCATGTCATACAGCATAACACTTGTGTGCATCCCGTTACCTTATTAGTACAAAAACATGCAGTGTGTTTGGATGCTGACGCCTTAGTTCAGATTTTTGGAGCATGAATTTGTTATTAGAAAATCAGAACCTGATCAAATTATGATTTTAAAGACCGATATCGATGTTTGGTGATTAAAAAAAATATGATATTCCGATTTTTCTTTTTCCCCCGGACACAGGAAACACAGATTTCCCCAAAACGTGTGCAAATGAGGACGGTGCCCTCTGGAGGATGAACTGAGCAACATCAACACTCGTAACATGGCTGGAGGGCGTTTCTGTGTCTTCTCTTTGCTTTTTAAACTTTCCTTTATTTCATTGGCTGATTGGTCAGCAACTAGTTATCCTTTCTATAATGCCCAACTGATTTATAACCAGTATGCCCAGCTGAAAATAATCAAACATCACAGGTTAAGTAGGAGGGTGACGAGAACTTTCTGGATCTTCGTTGTCTTCCTCAGCATCGCTGTTTCCGGGGGTGACGGGCGCTGCAAATGGCTGCAATTTGTCTTTAAAGAAAAGACAACAAAGTTCTGCTGAACAACAAGTGACGGGAACACAGCAAGAAAAAAGATAAATGAAAGCTGCTTTCTAAATGCTCCAAAGGGTCCTGCCGATGTTTTGATGTGGTCACGTACCTGGAATCTCGATTTCCTCGAAAGTCTTTCCTTCGTATCTGTCGAGAGATCCGTTCTCCACTGCTGACAGCAGCTCTAGGATTTTTGCGATGTCGCCAGCTGCCTCTGGGGTCTGATAATACTCCCTGTCTGTCTGAATGTCACGACCCAGCAGCTGCGCTAGCTGAACAAGCTCGTCATTTGTGAGGTTGAGAATCTGGAAAATCGGCACATTGTGCTTCCGCCTTTCCCCAAAGCCTCTCGCAGCACGTTGAGACAAGGGATGGAGTCAGGCGTCGATGCCTCTCTGCAGAGTCGTCTGGGTCCCTGTCGGTCTGGGTCTCTCCAGCGATGTCTGCTGCTACTTCTCCTGTCCACATCACTCCACTCTGGACAGGTTGAGCGCATCGGCTGGTCTCGCTGCTACCGCTCCGTACAGCTCACGAAGTCCCCTCTGACTCGTGCTGCTCCTCCGATCAATCCTGGGGTCGTCTTCCACGAAAGATAACCTCTCCGGGCTACCGGAGCGCAGCGAAAATCTCTTACTCCACTCGAGCCCCACGTTGGGTGCCACGTGTTAGATCCCACAGGTTCAGCTGTGACAGATTCTCCGTTTAAACAGGGTTCTGGCTACATGTCAGCAGAGTATTACCCCAACTGATTCAGTGTAACTCTACTGGCTAACTCACCTGGCTTCTGACCACCGTTAATCCTGACGTCTGCCCCGCTTCCTCTGCACCTTCGGTGCTGCCAATCAGAGAGGCTCTTGCAGTTGGGCCCGAAGTGCAGCCCCTGTCAGTTGTGGTGGCTTACCCCTAATGGATCCGTGCACTTGTTACGTGCCAGGTTAACATTTAAAGGCTAGGCAGAAAGCCCTAGGGACATAAACTAGTTTTAAATGGATTTGTAGACTAGTGTGATCAAGTAGAACTAGATGTTGGAGCTAACTTGCCTAGAGTTTTACTATCATGAAACTGAGTGTACCTTTAAGGGGAGAAGTAACTGTCAAAAGAACTCTTATGACTTTAAGAGTCAAATTTTATTATGCAGGTTCAGCTCAAGCAATTTGCAATAGCTCAAAATCAATTTCAATCAATCCTCAGAATTCAACAATTAACTCAAATTCTGAATTCAGAATCAATTCAAATCAACCATAACACTATTCTCAGAACAATTAAGCATCAATCAGAAAAGAATTACTTATGAGCTGGGTTGCTGAAGAAGGGGGAATTGGAAATGTCCAATTTTGTTTAAAAATCCTTTTTGGGAAGGAAAGGCTTCGAGCGAGTCGCTTGACCAACGCAACCACACCCAATTCCAGTCCGTTAAAATACAGAAGCTTATAATGTTCTGTGTCACCATGAACTTTGTGTTCTGACTGTACAATGAACCACACTGATGAAGACTACACAATGATAGAAATGGAGACTTCGAGGTCACCCAGTTGTTGAACTTCTCTGTTTTCCACATTCTGTTTTGTAAATGATATAATCAAGACTGATATGCTGTGACTATATGAAACTGTAAGTTGAATTAGAAAGTGCCAGTACTTCATGCCATCTCATGGCATGCAGTCTGACCCAGATATCTGTAAACTGTTTGAAATGGCTTTATTAAATTTAATAATTGGACTCCTTATTCCTGTTTGTTTTGTGTCAATTCCTGTTTAATAAACGAACATGCTGGAACCTGGGGGGATAGGATGGTTTTTCAGGTTCCTTCAGATGGTGAACCCCGACGTGATTAAACAAGAATGTTTTTCATTTTTAGATGTTTTTATTTGTGTTTTTTGAGTTTCTTGGGAATAAGGAGTGAATTTGGCCACTGATAATCGCCACTTCGAGGTTCCTCGCGACAGTACTGACTTCCAGACTCTATCAGTGACCAGGAGATCTCCACCTAAAGGTTGGCAGAGACCTTTTCTAAATATCTGCATATTGAATTGTATCAAATTATAATGGTCACTGGTGGTATGACAGGAGGAAGGTGTAATTCGAGCCATTTCACACAGGTGTAAGAGTTTAAGAGAAAAAAAAAGAGTTTAAAAGAGTTAAAGAATAAAGAGTTAAAAAGAATAAAAGTTTAAGAGTAAAGAAAAATAGGCAAAACGAATAGCAGGTGATGAGTCCGGGTGGGATACTGGCCAACCCACTGAAAATACCTATTCATGGGGTTTTTAGGTTTAGAGGGCCTTTGGTTTTTCTTAAGTGAACTGGCCATTTGTTTGCTTAGTATGTGCTTTGTTTAGTATGTGTGTGCTACGGTTTGTGTATCTGTGTGTAAGTGAAACAGTAGGACTGAGAGGAAGAGAAAAATAGGAAATAAGGACAAAATATTTTGAGGTGACTTTCTTTGTAAAGTATGGTGTTATTTGTTGTTTAAATAGGAATAGAGTTTAGAGGAATAGGACAATTTTCCACTGGTCAATATTAACTGTTTTGTAATGTCATAGCTGTGTGTTTGTGTCAGTATGTGTAGGAAAGAAAAAGGAAAAAAGGAAAAGAGAATGGTGCCAAGGTTTTAGCATTGCTGTGTGTGTGTCTGTGTGCATTTTTATCTCAAGGATGTGTGTGTGTGAATCTAAGTGAGAGTCAGAGACAGAAGTTGTGCGTGTGGATGAGAGTTATAGCTCTAAGTTTTTTCTCTTCTTTTTCTTTTCTTTAATTTGGACTGATATGGTTGTTTAAGGGAATGCTGGTCAAAAATTCTTGGAAGGAAGGTTTCGCTTCCAATACATATGAGAGGTAAGCCAACCACAGATGGATAAAAAGACAAAAAAAACCCTTGAAAAATCACAAAAAAAAGGGAGTCAGGAGTTTATTGCTTTAAAAATAAATAATGAAGAAACAAAGCCACTAAAATAGATGCCTTGAAAATCTCAGGTTGAAGTATTTTTTTGCAAATTATTAGAGGTCATTTTTCCAGAAGATTGTTGTTAAATTTCAAGAAAAAGTTTCCGTGAGGAACTCAGTTTTAGTAAAACCTCAAAAGAAAGGTTAGGAAAAAAAACTGCGTGTAAATACTCTGTGAAACAGCCGAATCTGAGACCCAAAATAAAGTGCCAAACTTTGAGCTGCCGCTCTGTTACAGAGCAAAATATAGAGAACTAAAAATTTATTTGTTTGCCCATGTAGGATAAAATACAAGATACCGATTTATTCTTCTGTGCATTTACATTTATTTATTTGGTAGATTTGTTTAAAGCTAAGATTATAAGAGAAAAGCAGAGAACATTAGAATTTTGAATGTCTAAACAATTTGATATTGAATCAAACACTAAAGGAAAAAATCTCAGAAGCTAATAATACAAACATCAGTATGCCCTTTAGATAAATAACCTAAATTAATGTAAACTTTTAAGATAAAAAACAGAATTTATGTCTCAAAAGGAGGGATATGAACTAGGAGAAAAGTAAAGATTTAACCAATAAAAATCTCTCAGTTTTATTCTAACAGGAGCCTGAACACCAACACAGGAGACTGGATCAGCTACCAATAAAGAAACTGGTGCACTACAAGGTGTTCAAGCTCATCCTAAGATCTCCTGAACAGACTGACAGCTCCATAAACTCATATAAAAAAGGCTCTTGGTGCTCAAGAAGGAGGAGGAGGCCAACCATCTCACAAACAGGTGACCTGAGAGTTCTTGACCGATGATCTTTGTGCACAAGTCTGAGCCCAGAAAGAGGGTCATCAACAGGAGACCTCTTTGACATGGGGAGCGTTAGGCCTTATGCACGCTCAGTCACAGGGTCAGTGAAGAACAAGAGCACATTAGGGGGTCAAAGGTCAAAGAACTCCCAGGCAGAAAGCAATTGTTTTCAATGTTTTAATTTCAGTTATGCTATATTCAGTAGTCTGACCCCTACAGGGGCCAGAATTTTGTGGTTTCAAGAGTATAATTTGTTTAATGCTTCCTTCAACACTAACTGTTGTTCTCTTATAAATTCCCATGAGGCCTCAGGGGGACACGACCTGATTTCAGTTTAGACGACCAAAGATGACAAACCTGCAGTGAGCTGCATGTAAGGTCAACAAGCAATGGTGTTGTGAGTATGACCTCTGACCCTAAAAGTATTGACTAAAGACTGTCCATAACATTTTTATTTTTATTTTTGTTTTGTGGTGAAAATCCCACTGCAGGGGTTTTAGATTTAAAAGCTTAGAATTACAAAATGAAAAGAAAAAAATATAGTTAAAGGCTTTATTTTACTGCTGAACTAGTAACAACTGCTGATGTTGTTTTAGGTCAAGGTTATGCATTTTTCCCCTTCATAATTTAGTAACTTGAGGTTTATGAAGCCATATTTTGTCTGCCATAATTATGTTTTTTGGGGGTACAGACCCTTACAGAACAAATATAATTTTGAGTCCAGTATAATCCTTTGAAATGATTTTGATTGTCGATCTCTCTAAGATATTTTATTTCCCCAGATTTTCATGCCAAAGGTGTCAGAATTGAACAGTAATTTTACAGGTACAGACAAACTTATCCAAGAGCTGTTTAAAACTAGAGAACATTAAAATGATTATTTTTAGATATTTTGAGATTCATCCCATGCTCTGATTTTTGTTTTGTTGTTTTCTTTTTGTTCCACTCTAGCTCACATAGAAGGTGTGTCAAATTTTAAGTTAAGGACATTAATTTGCATTTTGAATTTTCTGATGAGTTTTAGACCAAAATGCAAAAGTTAACTTTACAAATGGATGAAAAATGAGACAGCTGGCACTGACCTTGTACTCCCAGAGAAAAGAAAAATCACACATGCTTGCAATGAAGTAACAGCTTACACTCACTCACTCACCCACTCACTGACAGAAACTCAAATTAGCTTTTTGCTTAATCTGACATTTAACTCTAGGTGCATTAAATCAGGTTCACTTGGTGGATTGAATCCACTTACTTAGTAAATTAGTAAATTAGTGGTATATGAAAATTTCAAGCTCATTTTTCTCAGGCTGATTAACAAAATAAAAGATTTATAACTAATTTATAACTAATAGCCATTGAATAAATACATCCTTAGAATATTTATGGGCATTTTGATGTCCTGTCTTAGTTGGTGCAAATTTAATTATTGACACACAAGACCTGCAGTTCATGGTATTTTGTTTAATTGACAGGGAAAAATTGGAACTTTCTTCACTGGACTTTTTCCACAGGTACCTGAGATCATACCTGAGACATTATTCACCTTTCACAGGAAACTAACCAGGATGACGGCCAGATGTGAACAGCTGTGTCTAAAGAGGTGCAGGAATGCATCTCAGGGACGAGTGCTGATTACTGTGGTTTGAACATCCATGGCTTTGGTGAATATGAGCAGGGTGTGCTGAAGGCTGAAAGAAGGCTGCATACATTATATAACTATTACCTGTGCACTGATCAGTGATCATTTCTTTATGTTTGCAGTAAGATTTTCATCAACTGGAACTGGATTTGATCCTGAAGGGATGCAATCCACGTTTTTAATGAATTTGAGGAAAATTATTAGATAGTGACTGTTTCATGTTACTGTTTGTCATGTGGGCCAATTTATATGCAGAATTTACTTTGGACTGATTAAATTTAAATGCTAATCCACTTCACTGAACAACATTGACTTATGAAAGACTAATGCTTGTTTTCTTTTTGTTTTTCATGCCATAAGAAAGTATAGAAAGTAGGTACATCCATTATAAGTATGACATTATTAAACCCGTCTAATTTTTTGCTAAATTCACAATCACAATAGTATAAGATTAGTTTTCACAAGAATCCTCTTCTGGCTCTTAACATCAGTACAGTCCTGGCTGACCACCTGGGGTCAGGCTGCTGAAGTTGACCTCAGAAAGGTCTGAGGTCAAAAGGGGGAATTGAAAAAATAGAAGAAGAAGAAGAAGAAACAGCCTTTATTGTCCCACAGAGGGGAAATTTGGGTGTAACAGCAGCCGCAGTTATTATAAATATAAATAAAAATATAATAATTTACACTATTAAGAAAAGAATATATATATATATATAAAATCAACAAACAAGATTAACCCTAATACTACTAATAATAACACTATATACAATGTACATGATGTGCCTGTGTGTTGAACCTTAACAGGCTGGACTATTTACAGTATATTATATATTATCCTACATTGTGTAGGTTATTGTGGTTTTTGTTGGGAGCAGTGATGGTTATAAAGTCTTACAGCTGCTGGGAGGAAGGATCTGCGGTAACGCTCCTTTGTGCATTTAGGATGCAGCAGTCTGTCACTGAAGGAGCTCTCCAGCTCAGCAACAGCTTCATGCATGGGATGGGAGACCTTGTCCATCAGTGATGTTATTTTGGTCAGAGTCCTTCTGTCTCCCACCACCTGCACTGAGTCGAGAGGACATCCTAGGACAGAGCTGGCTTTCCTGATGAGCTTGTCTATCCTCTTCCTCTCAGCTGTAGACAAGCTGCTGCTCCAACATACTGCTGCATAGAAGATGGCTGATGCCACCACAGAGTCATAGAAGGTCTTCAGGAGTGTCCCCTGCACTCCAAAAGACCTCAGCCTTCTCAGCAGGTAGAGTCTGCTCTGACCCTTCCTGTAGAGCGCATCAGTGTTATGAGTCCAGTCCAGTTTATTGTTTAGGTGAACACCCAGGTACTTATAAGAGTCCACTATCTCAATGTCCACTCCCTGGATGTTCACCGGTGTCCGTGTGGTGGGTCTGCGCCTGCGGAAATCCACCACCAGCTCCTTGGATTTAGCGGCGTTGATCAGGAGGTGGTTCCGCTGGCACCAGTCCACAAAGTCCTGAGTCCACTGTCTGTACTCTGAGTCATCCTCACCTGTGATGAGGCCAACTATGGCAGAGTCGTCAGAGAACTTCTGCAGATGGCAGCGTGGGGAGTTGATGGAGAAGTCTGCAGTGTAGAGGGTGAAGAGGAACGGTGCCAGCACAGTTCCCTGTGGGGCCCCCGTACTGCAGACCAGCCTGTCAGAGACACAGCCCTGTGTCCTCACGTACTGTGGGCGGTCAGTGAGGTAGTCCAGTATCCACTCGGAGATATGGTGGTCCACTCCTGACAGTTCCAGCTTGTCTCTCAGAAGTCCTGGCTGGATGGTGTTAAAAGCACTGGAGAAATCAAAGAACATGATCCTCACAGTGCTTCCAGGCTTCTCCAGGTGGGTCAGAGCTCGGTGCAGGAGGTAGATGATGGCGTCATCCACCCCGATGCCAGGCCGGTAGGCGAACTGCAGCGGGTCCAACGAAGACGACACCATGAGGCGTAGATGGTTGAGGACCAGCCTCTCGAGGGTCTTCATCAGATGCGATGTCAGGGCTACCGGCCTGTAGCTGCTAAGATCCTTTGGATGTTTGGTCTTTGGTACCGGTACCACACAGGAGGTCTTCCACAGTTGTGGTACTTTCCCCAGCTTCAAGCTCAGGTTGAACATGTATCCCATGATGCCACACAGCTGATCTGCGCAGCACCTCAGGAGCCTGGAGCTGATGCCGTCTGGACCAGCAGCCTTTCGCACCTTGATCTTACGTAGCTCCTTCCTCACATGATGAGTTGAGAGGGACAAGATGGAGGTGGGGGATGGGGGTTGTGAGATGGAGTCCTCAGAAGTGAAGGGGGGTGGGTGATGGCTGAGAGCTGAGAGGTGTGAGGTCCCAAGAAGAAGAAAGGTTGGCAGTCATTAAAGATGGTGGGGCTGACAGCAGGGGGGACTGGGCTGGGGGAGGGGTGGGTGGCTGGTCAAACCTGTTAAAGAACTGGTTCAGGTTGTTCACCCACTCTAAGTCTCCCACAACCCTAGGGCTTGGTTTGTGGCCTGAAATTGAGTTCAAACTCCTCCAAACCCCACTGATGTTGCTCTGCTGTAGCTGGTCCTCCATCTTCTTCCTGTAGATGTTTTTTCCATCCCTGATTTTCCTTCTCAGATCCTTCTGCACGGCTCTCAGCTCCTCCTTATTTCCTGATCTAAAGGCTCTCTTCTTCTCCTTCAGGAGAGCCTTTATTTCAGAGTTGATCCAGGGTTTGTTGTTTGAAAAACACCGTACCCTCCTGGTGGGCACAGTGTTTTCCACGCAGAAATTGATGTAATCAGTGATGCAGTCCGTGATGCTGTCGATGTCCTCCCCATGAGGGGCACAAAGCTCTTCCCACACAGTGGAGCTAAAGCAGTCTCTCAGAGCTTCTTCAGTCTCCTCAGCCCATTTCTTCACTGTGTGTGTCACAACTGGTTCTCTGTGTACCAAGGGTTTGTACACAGGCTGGAGATGAACCAGGTTGTGATCTGAGCCCCCCAGGGGAGGCAGAGGTGATGAGCTGTATGCCTCCTTGATGTTGGCATACAGTAGATCCAGTGTGTTGGTATTCCTGGTGTGGCAGGTGACATACTGGGTGAAGGTGGGGAGAGTGGAGGACAGGGAGACGTGGTTAAAGTCCCCTGAGATCAGAAAGAGGGCCTGTGGGTGCTGTGTTTGGAGTCTGCTGGTAGTAGCATGGAGGACATCGCAGGCTGCAGCAGCGTTAGCAGAGGGCGGCACATACACAGTTATCACAATAACATGTGAAAACTCCCGAGGAAGATAGTACGGCCTCATACTAACAGCGAGCAGTTCAATGTCCTTACTGCAGAGCGTCTCTTTGATGGTTAGATGTCTGGAGTTGCACCATCTATCGTTTACAAACACAGCCAGACCCCCGCCCCTCTTCTTACCACTCTCCTTGGTTCTGTCGGCACGGATCAAATGAAAGCCGTCCATGTTTATGTGTGAGTCCGGGGTTAGCTCGGTTAGCCACGTCTCCGTCAGGCACATGAGGCTGCTCTCCCGGTAGCTCCTTTGATGTCGCGTTAGCGCCGCCAGCTCGTCCACTTTGTTGGGAAGAGATCTCACGTTTCCCATGATGATGGACGGGATGACGGGCCTGTACCTTCTCCCCTGGCAACGACGACCTATGCCCGCACGTCTCCCGCGTCTCTTCCTTCTCAGTTCGCGGGGAATATCAAGTCGTTCTGCAGGAGTAGGCACAGCGGAGCTCCCGACGGAGATCAGCTGGTCCCGAGAGTAAACAATAGGAGCGTGGCCCCTCTCGCAGTCTCCAAACATAAACACCATAAAAAGGGTAAATAAAAACAAAGTTTTCCAGAAAAAAGTCTGCTCCATCATGAGGAAAAAGAGCAGAAGATACAGAAACACAAAAACACATCTAATACTAAACAAAATGAGAAAAAACACGGAATTAGTGCGGAGCTGCTGAAACTGGCTGCCTGCTCGCGCGGCGCCGGAAGTAGGGAAGGAGGGAAACAAGACACAGGTGAAGATAATCAACACAGTAAGACAGGAAAATAAACCTGAGCACAAAACACAGAGACAAATAACCACCAAAATAAAATAAAACATGAGAATTAACTAACATAGAAACAGAAATAAAGTAAACAAAGGGGAAAAGACAGGAAACACTGAAGGAACACATCACACTCTAACAGCTAAGGCTAAAAGATCATAAGAATAAATGAAAATCAGTGAGCAAAACTATGAACACAAACAAAACCTCAAAATTATAAAGTCAGGTCAGGAATCACGAGGACAGTAAGAGTGAGATGGATATCTGATATCTGGCTTGTAGTGAACAGGAAGAGGCAGAAGCTGCTGAGACGCTGAGAGACACGGAGGGGATCAGTGTGCAGCGATCGCAGCTCAGTGACCTGCTG
Organism: Archocentrus centrarchus; assembly: GCF_007364275.1. NCBI lineage: Eukaryota > Metazoa > Chordata > Actinopteri > Cichliformes > Cichlidae > Archocentrus > Archocentrus centrarchus. Next base: position 7,770,733 of record NC_044356.1, read on the forward strand.
CAAAGATCACTGCTGATGGTTTTCCTCCTATTAGAACATAAAAATGTCAAATAGATAATTTAATTCAAAATATTAAATATTTGTCACACATAAGGGGACACTATGAAAATTATAGCTTATACTTAATTAATGAACGAGACTCCATGTTCTCTGAGCGTCTCCCTCCAGGAAAATGGAATTAAACTTAGAATAGATTAAATAAAGTGGATGAAACTGAATCTTGTGTTTTTGGTATTACTGAAAATCATTTTTCTACATTAAATGAAAAAGAAAAAAGAGGAACCAGACTGTAGATGAAGACTCCTCCCCATTCTTATAATTAATGAGAACCTTGTGAAACATGAAAATGAAGCATTTATGTTGAAAACAGAGGAAACATCTGTTTTTCTGCTGTTTGTCAAAGCTTCAGTGAAAAATTAATGCTTATTAAATAAATATTTTTATCATTCAGAGAAAGTTGGAGTTACTCTGAACCCGAAAAGATGAATCATTCAGACAGCTGCACTGAGGGCGAAGGTAAGACTTTACTTTTTAGTAGAACTTAAAATGTTTATCCTGGAATAAAAACATCAAAATCTGCACATAACGGAAAATGTATCAAGTCAATACGTGATGATATTAAACTCATTCAAACCGTGTTTATTAAGTTTTATTCACGAGGAGAAAAATGTCATGAAAGATGCAACAATTTATTTAAGAGTTTAAAAAGAGTCCGAGAAAATAAAATGAGGAAGTGTGTTTGTGATGTGTTCACTGTGTGGTTTCTTCTTAACCAGCGTGTTTCCTGTTGGTCTGATGCAGCTGATTAACAACTACTGTAACTCACAAATACTGCATCATTACATTCAAGTACACAGCTCAGTGCTTATGTGTCCACCTTCTGTCTCCTCTGTATATGGAACAGATGATGTTTTCGAATCTCAACACGAACAGTCGAAAAGGTCAGAGGTCACCACCAAGGCAGCGGCAGGGGTGATTCTCTGTGTTGTCCTGGCGACTGCCATCTTTTTGATTTTCTACTTCTGTGAGTTTGAACACTTTTATTCACACAGTTTTAATCGTGTGATGTTAGGACACAAACGCTCCCACCATCTTTTCACTTCAGTGTTTCTAACATGTCTGCTTCACAGCTCCGTCACATCCTCATAAAATACAAATTTACCTCTAAACATACACACACACACACACACACACACACACACACACACACACACACACACACACACACACACAGACAGTGAGAAACAAAATTGAGTGACAAACAGTTTAAACATTAAAAACAGGGCAACCTTATTTTCTTTGCTCATTTTGTTTCTATCACAGCTTCCTGCACACAATGGTCACAATCAGCAGCATGAATATCTGGTACTATGAAACTGCTCAGTACTGTAATGCAGTACTGTAATACAGTACTGTAATGCAGTAGTACATATTCAGCATCCATGTTTTATTGTTTTTGCTCTGTAATCAAACACATTTGAAGACTAAACAGAGAAACAGAGGGGCTGAGCACACAGCCCTGGGGGGGGGGGGGGGGGGGGGGGGGTGTTGAGGGTGAGGGAGGATGAGGTGAGGTGACCCACTTGTACCACCTGTGTTCTGCTGATCAGGAATCTGAAGTCATTGGGGCTGCTGGGGTGCAGTTTCTTTGGGACAGGGACTATGAGATGTAAGAGAAACTGCATGTAGTTATTATTTTATTTTCAGAGGAAATGTGCTGAGTTCCTCTTCATGCATTCATATAAAAGCTGGATTTTATTGTTGTAACTCGCTGAAGTACAACTTCAGTCTGTATTAGTCAGTGTGATGAGGAGAAGAGTGAGAACAGCAGGTCTTTAGAAAAGAAGAACAAAGAGGTGTTTGTGTTTGTGGGTGCAGAGCTCACCACTGAGAAACAGGTTTGATGGTTATTAAAATATGTGTTTATTCTTTCAATAATTAAAGTGACCAGTTTTAACTGAAGCAGCTGTTTGTTTGTTTTTTATTTCCTAGCTTGATTGACTGGAACAACAAAGAGGGGAACATCCTGTCAGGGTGGAGGTCAAAGGTGGAGCTCCTGACCTGAAGAAACAGCCTAACTGGACCGTTTGTCTGTGTCTGACATTCAGCTCAGCCTGTAAACTGATTCTTTCTCAGAAGCAGAGAGGAGGTTAGCAGTAAGATGACAAAATAAATGTGAATATTTTGTGTCTGATTTTTTTCTGTATTTGTATTATTATTGTGTTGCTGTACTGTCACTACCTGTGAAACAGTTTCAGACCATTTTATTTTATTTTTGATTGAATTTTTTAAGCTTTTGCAAAAACTGTTTCCTGCATAAGTTGCCACTGATCCTGCTGTTACACGTGAAAATTAAAAATGATTTGATTCAGATAAAACAACTGTGTTTACTGGAAATAAGCACGTCCAGTCTGCTGACTTCATGTTTCAAATATGTGAAAATGATGTATCTGAAGGTCAGGAGCAGGAACAGACTATCAAACTCACCTTTCTCTGTGTGTGTGTGTGTGTGTGTGTGTGTGTGTGTGTGTGTGTGTGTGTGTGTGTGTGTGTGTGTGTGTGTGTGTGTGTGTGTGTGTGTGTGTGTGTGTGTGAATGGCTGCTGGAGGAAGTAGACCAGAGGCAACAACGGTCCAAAAACTCTAAGCTGATCTTTATTGGGCAGCTCTGAGCTCTCTCTGGAGCATCAACTGAACCTTTACAGCCTCTTACTGTAATAAATCAAATGTGCAAAATAACACACAGTTCATGTTTTCATTCAAAGTCAACATGAACAACTTCTAGTTACCATTTTCAAGGTTTCACACACAGAAACACAAAGTTTGCTCACTTTCTCCCCTGAGTTTGATTACATAACTTAAATACTCCCTGGAGACCATCATTTTATACACTGTGTGTTACATTACTTTTGCACTACACGGTCACAGACTGGCACAAAGTCCTGTTCTAATGAGGATACTGTGAATGAGTTCTTCACAGCTCTCTGGGTTCTTCTCCAGCTTTGTGTTCAGATGCTGCAAAGAGCTGATGTTGTGTTTGCAGTTTCACCGTTATGAGCAATAAAACTAAAATAATGTCCACATCTCCCCTCAAAAGCTCTGACTGCTACATCATTCAGGTTTGAAAGACTGTGGAGAGTTATTGTGGGTTCCTTCCTGCTCATAAATGTAACAGTGATGGTCACTTGGATCATTGGACAGGTTTTGGCCCTTTTGGGCTGCAGTGTAGTTTGCACTGTGGGCTGATGTGGAGACATGTGGTGGCTTTGTTTTTAATGCTCCTGCAGTGATCACCCTGTTGTTCAGCATCAGCTGTTTTTGCTCAGCACTTAAAGAAGTTCTTTTTTGGACAATTCTTTAATATTTATTGGTGCTGAGATGATGATATCAGTTGCTTATACAGTGAAAGTGAGCTTGAACCGGATACACATATTCAATACTTTGTTACTTCACACCTCTGACCCACACCTTGTTTCACACCTTGGCTCATGTGATGACTCAGAAATGCATAGGTGGTACTGAACAGGCCAATAACAGTAGTTATGTAGTTACATTTCCATGGAGGTGCACATAAAGGTTACAATGTAAGTTACATCGTAGGGTTTCAGAATGGTTTGCAGGTATGGTGTAGATTTCCCACTGAAGCAAAAGGCTTTACTTACAGCAGTGTCTATTAGTCATTAGTCATGTGTTGGTTGGTTGCCGCTCAGCACTGGTATTTAGTTCAGACTCAGGCTGGCCCCCCCTGCACGAGCCAAGAACGCGAACCTGAGGCCCCAGGTGCCCGGGAACTGGCCCAGTTGTACGTACACACACACACACACACACACACACACACACAAAGTCATATATTTTTGAGTACAGATAGAAGAACACTTCAGTGGTTATTAATGTTCCAACATTTGTTTGGTTAACACTTTAAAACAGCTGATCAGGTTATCAAATATGAGAACCAACAGGAAACATGACACACTGTCTGTCAGATAAGAACGTGATGAAATATCACTTCCTCAGTTCCTCATTTATTTCTGACTTCATGTCTTCTTTTTGCATTTTAATCAAATCTTTTTTTCTTTCTTTCTTTCTTTCTTTCTTTCTTTCTTTCTTTCTTTCTTTCAATAATTAGGTTTGAATCTTTATATTTTCCTTTCATATAGGGTTCAGTATTATCAGGCAGATATGTCAGAACACTGAATGTGGGCTCAGAATATGCCCGTTATATAAAAATTGCTTTATTTGCTTTATTTTTCACCTTCCTGTTGATCTGGTCCTGATGTCAGAGTCAGTACAACAACAAACTGATGTTACTTTTTGTATATTTGTTGCAACAAATCACATAATCAATCCCAGCCCTCCTCTGAAGGTTTTTTAGTTTGTTTTCTTTTGAAGGTGGAACATGTAGAAGACTTTTCTCCAGGAGACAAACATGGAGCAGGAGTGTCCAGTCCTTCAGTATAATTGTCAGGATGTCACAGAGGACGTATCACAGAAAGATCGGCTCTGTTCTCCTTTAATGTTGGACTGAGGGCAGACTGACTCTACACTGATCCATGAGCCCATTCTGCCCCACAGAGTGGTTAAAATGTTTAACATGCTGCTTTTGACACGTCATAGAAGAAGTTGTGAATTAAAACACAATTGCAGAATAGTGCCACAAGGTGGTGCCCCTTCCTCATTGTTGTGTTAAACTGGAGTCGAGCGGGGCGGGGTTAGAAAGCCCTGCTGCTGTGATTAACCTTCAGCTAACAGTCACAGATCATTCCCTAGATGTTAAATACTCTCAGCTAACAGGGAATATCTGCACAATATTTGAAGATGTTTATCATTTCAAATAATGTTCCTGTCAGACATTTTGACTGCTTTGAAACGTTAGAGAAGGACCGACAGACTCAGCAGAAGAGAGCAGAGCAGGGGTGGCACGAACACCTCCCTACTACTCGCTGTGAGCTCTGAGATGTTCTTCAGGCTCAGTGGGATCAGATTCCTGAGAGGAGCATCAACAAACTGATGATCTCTGCCGTGGAGGGTACAGGCTCTCCAAGCAGCCGATGTTGGACACACATGCTTTTAATGTTGTGCCACATGTGGAAGTCATACTGTCAGACTCACAAAGTGAGGCTCAAATAGGCAGAATCAATTCAACATATGAAAATCTGGCCTGTATTTTCTGTGCAGTTTATAAATCCAACCAAAAATGGACGAGCACAGTTTCAGTGACTGCAGTGATACTGAAAATAATTAGTTTCATAGTTTTAAATGAAAGGAAAATAAAACTGCTGTTCTGACATGAAGTTATGAAGTTAACCCCCATCCCATAATTTTAAACTTATCAGAAAGATGTGAAACAAGTTTAAAGTCATTTTCTCAGGAACAGTCGGACTGACTGAGGTCAGGATCATGAAGCCTCAGCATGATGATTCATCCATGGAGCTGCATGGAAGCCAGGAACTTTAATGTGGTGATAAATCAACAGGAAGTTGATGAAGACGGAGCTTCAGTCACATCTGAGAGGTCATCATCACACAAACAAACACCAGTCTGCACAAATCTGAACATTCAAACGTGTATTATCTGCAAGTCAAACAATATTATCTGCACATGAATTGAAATAACCTGAGACCACATTCAGTGTGTGAACATATCAGCGTATTTGGTAACATTAACCAAGAAAGAAGAAACAAAGTAGAAAAGGAGGGGCTGACTGTTAGATTATGTGATCATTTAGCGTGTGGTTACCTCAGTCAGCCATCATGCTGTTTGACACAGAGCCAAGTTTCCTGTTACTGTGAGAACATTCACAGTAAAGTCTTGAAACACTTTTATCTATTTCCTGAGTCGCCCCCACGTCTAATAATCTTTGTTTTATCATTAGTTAAGATCTTGTTGTTGTGCTTTTATCTGTGAGGAGTTCAGACTTTTATACCTTCAACTACAGAGTTGGAGTGAATTCTATAATAGACAGGCAACCAGTGTAGAGAGGCAAGAACAGGGGTGATGTGCTCACATTTATGTGTCCCTGTCAGCAGACGAGCAGCAGCGTTCTGGACCATTTGTAAGCACCACAGTGAAGCTTTGTCAATACCAACATAAAGCGCATCACAATAATCAAGGCAAGTGGTCACAAATGCATGCAAAACTCTCTAAATCTCAAAAAGATATAAAAGGCTTAACTTTGGAGAGCTGCCCCAGCTGGGAAAAAAAAAAGCCATTTGTCACCAATGTGTTCATCAATTTTCAGAGCTGTGTCAATTTTAACCCCAAGGTTGGTTACAGCTGCTTTGACAAAGGATGCAAGCAGACCCAGGTCAGATGATGGAACACCTGGCCCACTTGGCCCAATTATAATGACCTGTGTTTTATTTTCATTAAAATCTAAGAATCCATCCTTCAGACCCAGCCATGCTCTGATGTCCCTAACAAAAGTCTGAAGGAGTTAGGGTCATCGTGTTTCAGTGGTAAGTAAATCTGCATAAAAATGAAATGACACATTGTGTTTTTTGATAATGGAGCTGAGGGGAAGTAAGTAAATATTTTTAAAAAAGGGCCCAAGGATGGATCCTTGGGGTACACCACGTGTGTGTCATGGTCCTGGGCCGGTGGCCCAGTGTTTTCTGTTCCTTTTGTGTAGTTCTCTTTTATTACAGTCTCTGCGGTTCTGTTTCCCTGTGTTCTTGTGTGCCTAGGCGTCAAGTCTGTGTGTACAGTGTCAGGTTACTTCCTGTTTTATTTTGGTAGGTCTTTGGTCTGTATGCTTTAGGTTTAGTTTTGCTTCCTGTGTTTTCCTTCCCAGCTGTTTCCCATTTGCCCATTACCTAGTGTGTACATATTGTCTGTGTTCCAGTTAGTTCTTTGTTGTGTCATTGGTTATATCCCGCTGTCTCTCCTGCATGTTAGTCTAGTCTAGTCTAGTCAGTTTCACGTCTCCCCCTGTCATGTTTTATTCCAGGGAGACTTCATGTTTGTTTTTGAAAGCCTTATGACAATAAAACAAGTGTGTAAATTACACCTTTCTGGAGTTCTGCATTTGGGGTCCTCCTTCCTGCCTGCACAGCGGCAAACTATGACAGTGGGAGGGCGGCAGATGATGAACAAAAATTACCAACAGCAACAGAAAAACTTCTGTCGGTCAGATATGACTTGAACCACTCCAAGGCAGTATCTCTAATGCCAAAGTAATGTTTCAGGCAGGAAATTAAAATATTATGAGCTACTTTGTCAAAAGCTGCTGTTAGATCCAAAATCACAATTATGGCAGTTATTACAATATAATTAAAAGCTCTCAAAAGTGTTTAAAAAAGATTGCAGCCACAACTTTTTTCTAAAATATTAGTAATGATAGGCAGCTTTGAAATCGGTATAAAATTGGACAACAAGGAGGCATCGAGGCCGCGGAGCTTCAGTAGAGGCTGCCTGTTTAAAAGATACAGGTACGTCACCCAGGGTCAGACTGCTGTTTATAGGCCTTTAAACATGAGGTCTGTTTTAAACATGAGGTCCAATAATATCTAAAACTTCTTTTAACATTGTGATATTTTTTTTTCTGCTCTATAGTCTGTTGAAATTAAAGATGTGGTGTTTATACAATAATTTTTAAAAAGACTAGGAGATAAATGCACATTAATAAAATATTAAAAACTTCAGAAACACATGGACAGAAAAGCAAAGGGACGAACACAGCTTCAGTCAACCTGATGATGCTGAAAATAATTAGTTTCATAGTTTCAAATGAAATAATAATAAAATTGTTACTGAAACACTATAAAGTCAAACTCCCATCCTTTAAAATTTAACAGGAAGTTCTTTTAATAGAGAACAGTAAAAAAATAAGTTATCAAATATTTATTTCTGAAAATCTTAAAGAGAAGAAACATTTAAATTGAGTCTCGATGTTCATCCATCTACCATAATTTCTTGAATTATCTACAAAAACTACAAAGATGTTTTTTCCATTATGTGTCAAAGTGTGAGTGAAACGTGAATTTGTTTTCATGATGCAGAAACAGCTGGACCAACTCTGAAGTCAGGATCTTGAAACATCAGCATGATGAGCGCCCACAGAGCCACATGTGCAGCAGGAAAATCAATGTGATGCAAAATCATCAGGAACATGAAAAAGACGAAGCTTCAGATCTGAGAGGTCATCATCACACAAACAAACAGCAGTCTACACAAATCTGCACATTCAAACATGTTTGCAGGAGTCAAACAATATTATCTACACATGAACTGAAATAACCTGAGAACACATTCAGTGTGTGAACATATCAGCGTATTTGGTAACATTAAACCAAGAAAGAAGAAACAAAGTAGAAAAGGAGGGGCTGACTGTTAGATTATGTGATCGTGTTAGATTATTTAGCGTGTGGTTACCTCAGTCAGCCATCGTGCTGTTTCCTGTTTGGTTCATGCAGCTGTGTGAGTTACCCTCAATTAGAGGAGGACGAGATCGTTCACAGTAAAGTCATCAAATAATTTTATCTATTTCCTGAGTCGCCCCCCACGTCTGATAATCTTTATCATTAGTTAAGATCTTGTTGTTGTTGTGTTTTTATCTGTGAGGAGTTCAGACCTTTAACTGCAGAGTTGGAGTGAATTTCTTAAAAAAGTAAATAATTTTTTTCTGTTTTATTTAAATCTGATTTCATTCAAACAATGTTTTTTTGTTCTATCTTCATGATGCCCAGAAGACGGCCGATGTTTTTAATGTTAAATTTCTCCCCCTCGCTCGTTTTCCTGCCCGAGCTGCTCAAATGTTACTGCTGAATAAAATTAGCACCCCAGGCAGAAACTAAAGATGTACCAAAGATTTAAAATCTTTTTATGAGGATTAAATGAAACTAAAATGTTACTGACTGGTTTTATTGTGACACATTTACGAGTTCTTCCAAGTCCTTTATTGTCATTGAGAGACGATGTGAAATCAAACATGCAGCACAGATTAACTGAAACTAAAATGTTACTGATTGTATTTTTTTTCTCATTTTTAACTTTTTTTAATTTGTGTTTTGAGCTTTTATTTTGACACATTCACGAGTTCCTCCAAGTCTTTTATTTTCATTTAGAAATGATGTGAAATCAAACACACAGTGAAGTCTACAGGCCCACAGCTTCCTGACTCCAACATCACTAATTATTCATATTTGAATTTAAAACATCCTCTGATTAAAGAACCATTGATGGACTCAAAGACACATAAAATTAAACTGTAAACAGCAGAAATCACACAAACATGAATCTTGATTTCTTCCACCTGACTGAAGTCTTCACTGTAATCTGTTCAAAGATGATCCATCTCATAAATGTGAAAAAGGCTGGGAGCAGCAGGAGGAGTGAGAGCAGAAATGAATGATGAGTTAAGGAGGAAACTTGGTTAAGATGGACAACACAGAGAAGCAGGTATAAAACAGCACTGCAGGTCCTTATGTTTCATCATCAAGTAATTTCACCAAATTTGTCTGCTCACAAATTCCCTGATGAAAGGCTGAAACACAGTAATGATAGAGCGGTGGATGAAGGTGGATGTTTGTGAGCTGATCTGAAAACATTTTTGTTCATTTCTATAATAGTTGTTACCAGATTTTATTGATCCAAATATTTGCTGCAGATCCTGTGAACCACCTTAAGAAGGTATTCCTGTTAAATCTGGACGTGTTTAACAGTCAGTTCAACCTGTGAAATAAGCTGAGCGGAGGTTACAGTGAGGTTACATCCATAAAGCCACGAACAACAAGCTTCCTTCCAAAAATGTTTAATAGAATATAATAAAATAATTTTTTGTGCAAAACGCTGGCAGAAAATTTGTGGAGCTGTAGTGGATATGCATTTGGAAAAATAATAGTTAATATTCTGATATTTTTTTCTGCTCCACAGTCTGTTGAAATTAAAGATGTGATGTGTATAAAATAAATTTAAAAAAGGGAATAGGAAATAAATGCACATTAATAAAATAACAAAAACTTCAAAAACACATGGACAGAAAAGCAAAGTAACTAAAAATGGACGAACACAGCTACAGTCAACCTGATGGTGCTGAAAATAATTAGTTTCATAGTTTCAAATGAAATAATAATAAAACTGTTATTGAGACACAATAAAATAATTTTAAAAACATCCTTTAAAATTTAACAGGAAGTTCTTCTCATAGAAAACAGTGAAAAAAATAGTTATCATAAATATATCATAAATATGTCTTTCTGAAAATCTTACAGACATTAAAGAAGAAACATTTAAATCAAGTCTTGATGCTCATCTGTCTAACATAATTTCATGAATTATCTACAAAAACTACATAGAAGTTTTTCCATTATTTGTCAAAGTGTGAGTGAAACATGAATTTTTACAGAATAAATATTTTAATGATCTGTGGTCACCGACAAATGTTTTCTTTGTGGTTCTTGTATTTGGTGTATTTGGTGAGACAGAGTTATGTGAAAAAGAGAGAAACTGTAATAAATCTGCATTAATATATTTAATGTTCTTACAGCTGCACAAAGCTTCAGTGTTCTGAGACTATATTAAATAATTGTATGAAATCAGAAATGTGTCTTTGAAAAAGTCTGAAAGTTTGGGAAACGCTCTTTCCACTTTATGGATTATTCATTTAAAATGTAACTAAACCATCTGTGGTCCTCCAAAACTAAGAGAAAATGAAGGAATAATAAAGATAAATATTATAGAAACATTTGCCTTAGAATATGCATGAATGCCGCAGATGCAGTTTAATCTGACTAACTATTGATGTGTTAATGATAATATTATCATATTTACAAGCATTTGAAATGTGTTTCCATATGGATCAAAAATGTTTTTTTAGAAGTTTCTTTGGAGGTTTTATTTTTTTTTTCTTTTGCAACAAATGCACAAAAATAATTTGTGTGAATATTGATGAGCCAGTCTGCACCCCCCCCCCCCCCCCCCCCCATCATTAAAGTCATCAGGAAGTTGGTTTTGAAACTCAGAGCTATAAAACCTGAAGGTGTCGTGCAGCATTTCTTTTTGAGGACTGCAGAGGTGAAGCTTGATGCTCGTATTTCTGTTACATATTGAAGGAACTGATTCCATAATCAGAGCCAGTTTGTTGTGTTTCTGTGACTCAGACACAGCTGAACTCTGAAGTCAGGATCTCGGAGCCTCAGCACGATGAGCCGTCCGCAGGGATACATCGAAGGTAAGAACGTGGATGTGGTGCTTTTAAACAGTTAGAGATCCTCATATCTGTTCTCACCACATGACACTGTGTTAATCACATGTTTGTGCACTTGTGTGTTCGCTTTCCGTCTCCTCTAAATGTGCGTCAGGTGAAGTTTTTGACTCTCGGCGTGTAAAATCAAACAGATGGACGAAGCTCTCCGCAGAGAAGCTGGCCCTGATGGCTCTCTGTCTCCTGCTGGCCTCGGCTCTCGTTGTCACGTATCTCTGTGAGTTTGTGGTTTTCTTCATGTGGATTTACTTAAAATAAGAGATTTATCATAAAGTAAATGAGAAAACATGCCATAGTACACATAGGGCCTTGGGGGCCAGGTGTGACACACAGTGGTTAGTGGGCGGTGCTGCTGAGGTGGTCCCACTGGTCTGTTCACTGCTGCCTGCTCCTCAATTTTAGTTACATCTTAGACATTGAGGGTGGGGGTAGGGGTGGGTGGGTCTTTCCACTCCCCAGTTTCTTGCACCCTGCCTGGGACTGAATAGTGGTTCGGGGCTGAGTTGGCTGCTTCCCCAGGTTGCTGCTGGTTCTGTGCCGGTACCCGCTCGCCTATAGAAAACTTATAGAGCTCTTCTTGTAAAAGCAGATATGTTTGGTACAACAGTGTATTCAGATCATCATTCTGATTGTGAAAACTGTCAGACATGACAGGCTATAAAAATAATTACAATTTAAACAAAGTGTTAAAAAGTATCATTTTACTATATCATGAAACACTGAGTGGTTATTTCACACCTCCAGTTTTATTCATTCTTAACTCTAAATTATGAAATATTATAACTTAAAATTATGACAGGTTGTGACATAACTCCCATTATGTCAAAGGTTTATTGCAGGTTTCCCCTCATAAATCTAATTTTGACAGGATGCGTTTAATATTCTCTGCTTACACTCACAGAAAATCTAATTCAGTAAATATTTCTTTGTCCCAGTTAATAATGCAAAAGTTACTCTATGTTTATATAAACATCCTGTTTACCTGCATGCAATCAAAGCCGGCTTAACTGTAAATAAAATATAGGCTACACATGGTTCTGATGACAAAGATCTGATCTGGATGATCAAACGCAGACAGATGTTACAGAGATTAAGACAAACCAAAAATATTACTGCCTGAATTATATATTTTCTTATTTGTGTTTTTTAATAAGTGTTTGAGCTCCTGAAAACGAGGGAAATGCTCCGAAACCTTGAAGTGAAGCTGGAAACTGTAAAATTTGAAGTCACAGGTAAGAACATTGATCATTTATGGAATTTAATCAGGTGACACAAATTATCCAGTTTTTCTAACATTTTAAGCGGGAAATATTTTCACACTCGTAATTGATTCTGTTCAACAATGGTTCTTTTTAAAATTTTGTTCCCCCAGAGAAACTGCCTGAAATCCAACTATGTACTACAGTGCAGCCCACATGTCCAGAGCCAGAAGTCAAAATTAGTAAGTTATGAATTTTGACTTTGACAAATCTGTATCTGCAGAATGAGTTTAAATGAACGTGCATGTTTCTGCAGGGCTGAAGGAGAGTGCACGTACCTCCAAATCACACAAATATAAAAAAAGATATCATCCTGCATAAAAGTCTTTTTTTTTTCCTCGTCTCATGACAGTAACAAAACCGCGCAACATGATACAGCCTACACCCCCACAAGTAAATATCAGCAAGCTTTTGATTTGTATCTTCTGATAATGATTAAAAACACCGATGGACCGACAGAAACAGGAAGTTAGATTGTAACTGCAGGATGGAAGAAGCCTCCTGCTGCCTGCAGATCACACAAACAAACTTAAACTTGGGTTCACTGATTCACTGACCCTCTTCACTGTATTTCAAACTGTTGAAACATTAACTTTACATTAATTTCCCACCTTGTTCACTGATTTTAATCAACATTTTCAAATAGAATGAAATGTTTTTGTCATTTTTTAATGAAATGCAAAGTGATGATGGATCATTTTCTTTTTTTTATAATAGAACCAGAAGCATGCAGCATGCAGCAGCCTACATGTCCTACAGTAAAACATAGGTTAGCCTTCTGCTGCCTGCAGATCACACAAACATGAAGAGTGATTTCTTCCATCTGACTGAAGTCTTTGCTGTAATCTCTTCAAAGATGAACCCTGTGACCATCATTAAAGTCATCAGGAAGTTGGTTTTGAAACTCAGAGCTATAAAACCTGAAGGTGTCGTGCAGCATTTCTTTTTGAGGACTGCAGAGGTGAAGCTTGATGCTCGTATTTCTGTTACATATTGAAGGAACTGATTCCATAATCAGAGCCAGTTTGTTGTGTTTCTGTGACTCAGACACAGCTGAACTCTGAAGTCAGGATCTCGGAGCCTCAGCACGATGAGCCGTCCGCAGGGATACATCGAAGGTAAGAACGTGGATGTGGTGCTTTTAAACAGTTAGAGATCCTCATATCTGTTCTCACCACATGACACTGTGTTAATCACATGTTTGTGCACTTGTGTGTTCGCTTTCCGTCTCCTCTAAATGTGCGTCAGGTGAAGTTTTTGACTCTCGGCGTGTAAAATCAAACAGATGGACGAAGCTCTCCGCAGAGAAGCTGGCCCTGATGGCTCTCTGTCTCCTGCTGGCTTCGGCTCTCGTTGTCACGTATCTCTGTGAGTTTGTGGTTTTCTTCATGTGGATTTACTTAAAATAAGAGATTTATCATAAAGTAAATGAGACACTGAGAAACACTCTGACTGACTCATGACTGTTGATTTCAAACTCGTGACAGGCTTTATTAAAAAAGAAATTGTAACAGTAACTTTCTATGATCTGCTTTGCTGTCGCAATCATCATCGAGTCCTCATGTCTGTCAAATTTATAACATCTCATAATTTTGAGTTATTTCATAAATGGAATCCATGACACAACCACTTAAATGAGTTTTACTTTTTTGTGTGTTTTTTTAAACTAATTGTAATTTATGTGCTAAAATTCATAATTAAACTGTAACTGTAACGTTCACAGGCAGCACTCGCAGACGTCAACAGAAAAAGAACAAGAAAAAGAACTCAAAATGATGAAAGATTATAATTTAAATTTATGACAGGTTGTGGCATAACTTACATTATATCAAAGGTTTAGTGCAGGTTTTATTTCTCCTCATGAATCTAATTTTGACAGGATGTGATTAATATTCACTCCTCACACAAAATCTAAATATTTTTGTCCCAATAAATAATGTAGATGATGATTTTAAGAGAAGTTACTCTCTGTTTATATGAACATCCTGTTTCTCTGCATGCAACCAAAGCTGGCTTAACAGTGAATTAAATATAGGCTTCCAAAGATTTGATCTGGATGATCAAATGCAGATAGATTTTACAGAGATTAAGTAGACTGATTTTTTTCTTATTTGTGTTTTTTAATAAGTGTTTGAGCTCCTGAAAATGAGGGAAATGCTCCGAAACCTTGAAGTGCAGCTGGAAACTGTAAAATCTGAAGTCACAGGTAAGAATGAGACTTTTCTACTAAACTTGGATCGTTTATAGAATTTAATCAGGTGACACACATTATCCAGCATTGCTTGTTATTTCTTCCTGACATTTTAAGCAGGAATTTTCACGCTCATAATTGATCCTGATGAATAACTGTTTTTTTTTTTTAATTATTATTATTATTAATTTGTTCCCCCAGAGCAACTGCCTGAAATCCAACCATGCCCTACAGTGCAGCACACATGTCCTCCACATCCTGAAGTAAAAATGAGTACGTTATGAATTTTGACTTTGACAAATCTGTCTGCAGAAAGAGATTAAATAAACACATATGTAGCTGCCGGACCGATGGAGCATCCTGCTGCCCCCAAATCAAAAAGATGAGCTTGCTGAAAAGTTTTTTTTTTCCTTTCTTTTCACACCAGTAACAAAACCGTGCAGCACAATACAGCCTACAACCCCACAACCTCCTGAAGTAACAAGTAAGTACTTTCTGGATTTTGTCTTTCACACATTTGTATCCTTGGATGATTAAAGAAACCTTGATGGACAGACGGCGCCTCCTGCTGCCTCCAAACATAAAGAGTGATTTCTTCCATCTGACTGAAGTCTTTGCTGTAATCTCTTCAAAGATGATCCATGTAATAAATGTGAAGCAGGCTGGGAGCATCATGGAGGAAAGTGCTATCATTTCTCCATCAGTAAATCCTCCTGGAACAGGAGCAGAGCTTACTGTAGAGCTGAAGGAGGAGACCTGGTTAAGATAGACAGCAGGGAGGAGCAGGTATGAAACACTGCTGCAGCTTCATGTTCTCACATGTTTTCTCACCCTCATGTTTCACAGACTAATTTAATTAAATTTTCTTGTTCAGAGATTTTTGACAATAACCATGAAGAGAAATTACTTCTGGATTGGCCTGACAGACTCAGCAGAAGAGGGCAATTGGATGTGGGTGGATGGCTCACCACTGAATGAAAGGTGTGATTTAATTAGACTGTGCAAAATAAAAATAAATAAATATTCCCAGCTCCCCCTGTGGGCAGTCTTTGTCCTCCAAGCTTGGGTCCTCTACCAGGCCCTTTTTCCACCAACCGGGTATTTCAGCGGTTTTTCCACCACAAACGCACTCGGTGCTTGGCTGAAAAATGGGTTCAACTCAGGCCCCGCAAGCTCTTGCCCCAGTGAAAGCACGATCTGTTTCCTTCATTCTTTCTGCTCCCTGGTTTACCCCTGAACTCCAGTCAATGAGAGCGTCTCCATAAAAAAACTGGTCTCACTATCCATAAAGACATGTACAAATAGCACATATTCCATTATAATCAATCAATTAAAATACTTTATTATCCCTGAGGGGCAATTTGTTTTGCAGCCAACAGCAGGAATAAATAAATCTTTAAAACAATCAGACATACAACACATACAACCAGGAACACAATCATCTAAAAGAATTCAAAAAGTTAATAGTATTGGGAATAAAAAATAATTTAAATCTGTTCTGCACTGTGGCAGAGAGTACCTCCTTCCTGAAGGCAATAACTGATACTTTGAGGACAGGGGGTGAGTGCTATCACCCCGAATCCTTTCTGCCTTTTGGGTGGCTCTAACCCTGTACAAGAGGGCAAGATCATTAAGACTTACACTTGTCACCTTGCTACACAGTTTCACAACGTTCTCTAACCTTCTTTTGTTCTTGAGGCTCAGAGAACAAACACAACAGAAAGTATTTTGATTGATTGATTGATAAGGACTCAATCACTAAAACCAAATCCGGCCTTATTTTCTCCAATGAAGGCAACACCAAGACCCTGTTTTCACTGCTAAATAATATTCTCCACCCCCTGACTTATTTACTTCTCGTTTTTACTCCACTGGAACCTGTAACCCCCCTCATGTTGTTTTTCAGTGAAAAAAAATCAATAAATCCACCAACACCTATGTCCTGTCCCCCCCCCCCCCCTGCATCTGAATGTCCGCACCTCTGTCAGCTGCTCTCCAGCTTTCAATTACCAACTCTCCCTGAAATCACTGACCTCATCCAGAAATCCAAGCCCTCCACATGTCTACTTGATCCTCTCCCCACAGTTCTGGTTCAATCCTGCCTCCCCTCTCTCCTCCCCTTCATAGCTGCCATCATTCACTCTTCTCTTACCACTGGAATTGTTCCCACTCTCTTCAAAACTGCAGCTGTCACCCCAATTCTGAAAAAACCTGGTTCTGATTCAAACTACAATAATCTTCACCCATCTCTAATTTACCTTTCATTTCCAAAATACTTGAAAAACCCATTGCTATTCAACTTCACACCCATTTCACCCGAAACAAATAAATAAAATGTATTATTATTATTACTGCCCCCAGTGTTCTGATTACCACAGGCATCACTGTTACCTTCATCTTCCTCATCCTCTCCAGCTCCTCTCTGAGCCCTTGGTATTTGTCGAGCATCTCGTGTTCCTTCTTCTTGGTATTGCAACGTCTATCACCACGACTTTCTTCCCTTGTTTGTCCACCACAACGATGTCTGGTTGGTTAGCCACCACAAGTTTGTCTGTCTGTATCTGGAAGTCCCACAAGATCTTAGCTGTGTTATTCTCAACCACCCTTGGGAGCGTGTCTCATTTTGACCTCGGGACTTCCAGGTCATACTTGGCACAGATGTTCCTGTATACTATGCCAACCACTTGGTTATGGCGCTCCATGTATGCCCTGTCTGCTAGCATCTTGCACCCTGCTGTTATGTGCTGGATTATCAGCCTGCGCCTGGGGTCTGGCCTTGTGTGGCAGCCTCTATTTATTTTGATTTTCCACAGGCAAATGAAAACCATGAAGTGGCTCATAGGAAATGTGCAACCGCCAAATACCTGCAGAGAGTAAGACAAGTCCTGAAGAGCCAGCTGAATGGGAAGAACAAGATCCGGGCAAACTGAATTGAATTGAATTAACCAACTGGACATCGTAGTGTGGACAAACAAAGGAAGAAGGCCGTAGTGATAGACGATGAAATACCAAATGATTGCAATGTCAAGAAGAAGAAACACGAGAAGCTTGATAAACACCAAGGGCTCAGAGAGCAGCTAGAGAGGATGTGGAAGGAGAAGGTGACAGTGGTCCCCGTGGTAATCAGAAACACTCGGGACAGTGATCCCCAAACTGGGACAATGGCTCCAGCAGATTCCAAGAAAAACATCCGAGATCTAATTGTCCAGAAGAGCGCAATCTTGGGAACAGCTAATATACTGCATGGGACGCTCAAGAACCCAGGCCTCTGGTAGAGGACCCGAACTTGGAGGACAAAGACCACCCACAGGGCAAGCTGGGATTTTTTTTATATATATGTTTATGAATATATATATATATATATATATATATATATATATATATATATATATATATATATATATATATATATATATATATATATATATATATGTTCAGAAGACCCTTATGATTTAAACAGCAAGGGAACAGTTTACCCTGCCCGGGATAGGGTTACCGGGGCCCCACCCTGGAGCCAGGCCTGGGGAGGGAGCTCGAGGGAGAGCGTCTGGTGGCCGGGCATTAGCCCGTGGTGCTCGGCCGGGCGCAGCCCGAAGAGGTTACATGGGCTCGCCCTCCTGTAGGCCCACCACCCGCAGGAGGCGTCGTAGGGGTCGGGTGCAGTGTGTGTCGGGCGGAGGCCCTGGCGGACCAGTCCCCGGCTATCGAAACTGGCTATTGGGACATACAATGTCACCTCTCTGGTGGGGAAGGAGCCTGAGCTAGTGCGTGAGGTTGAGAGATACCAGCTAGATATAGTTGGGCTCACCTCAATGCATGGCCTGGGCTCTGGAACCAGTCTTCTGGAGAAGGGCTGGACTCTGTTCCATTCTGGAGTTGCCCTTGGTGAGAGGCGGCGAGCTGGGGTGGGTATTCTTGTATTCCCCCGGCTTGCTGCCTGTACGTCGGAGTTTACACCAGTGGACGAGAGGGTAGTTTCCCTGCGCCTTCGGGCTGGGGAACGGGTCCTGACTGTTGTTTGCGCTTATGCGCCAAATGACAGTTCAGAGTACCCACCCTTTTTGGAGTCGCTGGGCGGGTTGCTGGAGAGTGCTCCATCTGGTGACTCCATAGTCTTGCTGGGAGACTTCAACGCTCACGTGGGCAATGACAGTGAGACCTGGAGGGGCATGATTGGGAGGAACGGCCTTCCCGATCTGAACCCGAATGGTGTTTTGTTATTGGACTTCTGTGCAAACCACAGTTTGTCCATAACGAACACCATGTTCGAACATAAGGATGTCCATAAGTGCACATGGCACCAGGACACCCTAGGTCGCAGGTCAATGATCGATTTGTAATCGTATCATCAGATCTGCAGCCGTATGTTCTGGACACTTGGGTAAAGAGAGGAGCTGAGCTGTCAACTGATCACCACCTGGTGGTGAGTTGGATGAGGTGGCGGGGGAAGATGCTGGACAGACCTGGCACACCAAAACGTATTGTGAGGGTGTGCTGGGAATGCCTGGCAGAAGCCCCAGTCCGGGAAATCTTCAACTCCCACCTCTGGCAGAACTTCAATAGCATTCCGAGGGAAGCTGAGGACATTGAGCCTGAATGGACCATGTTCTGCACCTCCATTGTTGAGGCTGCTGCTCAGAGCTGTGGCTGCAAGGTGGTTGGTGCCTGTCGTGGTGGTAACCCCCGAACCAGATGGTGGTCACCGGAGGTGAAGGGAGCCATCAAGCTGAAGAAAGAGTCCTATCGGGCTTGGTTAGCCTGTAGGACTCCGGAGGCAGCTGACAGGTATCGGCAGGCCAAGCGGAATGCAGCTCGGGCAGTGGCCGACGCAAAAATACAGGTGTGGGAGGAGTTTGGTGAGGCTATGGAAAAAGACTTTCGTTCAGCATCAAAGCGATTCTGGCAAACCGTCAGGCGACTCAGGAGGGGAAAGCAGTGCTCCACTCACACGGTTTATAGTGCGGGGGGGTGCTGCTGACTTCAACTGAGGCTATAGTCGGACGGTGGAAAGAATACTTCGAGGACCTCCTGAATCCCACTGACACGCCTTCTGTAGTGGAAGCAGAGTCTGGGGATGAGGGGGATGACTTGACCATCACTGGGGGTGAGGTCACTGAGGCAGTTAAACAGCTCCTTGGTGGTAGAGCCCCTGGGGTGGACGAGATTCGCCCTGAGTTCCTGAAGGCTCTGGATGTTGTAGGGCTGTCTTGGTTGACAAGCCTCTGCAACATCACGTGGAGATCTGGGGCAGTGCCATTGGATTGGCAGACCGGGGGGGGGGGTGGTCCCCATGTTTAAGAAGGGAGACCAGAGGGTGTGCTCCAACTTTCGGGGGATCACACTCCTCAGCCTCCCCGGTAAGGTCTATGCCAGGGTGCTGGAAAGGAGGGTCCGTCTGTTAGTCGAACCTCGGATTCAGGAGGAACAATGCGGTTTTCGTCCTGGTCATGGAACGCTGGACAAGCTCTTTATCCTCTCAAGGATATTCGAGTGTGCGTGGGAGTTTGCCCAACCAGTCTACATGTGCTTTGTGGACTTGGAGAAGGCATTCGACGTGTCCCTCGGGGTGTCCTTTGGGAGGTCCTGCGGGAGTATGGGGTGTCTGGCCTGTTGTTGCGGGCCATTCAGTCTTTGTACAACCACAGTGAGAGCTTGGTCCGTATAGCCGGTAATAAGTCGGATTCGTTTCCTGTGTGTGTTGGACTCCGCCAGGGCTGCCCTTTGTCACCGATTCTGTTCATAATTTTTATGGACAGAATTTCTAGGCATAGCCAGGTGGCGGAAGGCTTCTTCCTGGGTGGCCTCAGAGTCTCATCTCTGCTTTTTGCAGATGATGCGGTCCTGTTGGCTTCACCAGGGGGTGGCCTCCAGCTCGCAGTGGAACGGTTCGCAGCCGAGTGTGAAGCGGCCGGCATGAGAATCAGCACCTCTAAGTCTGAGGCCATGGTCCTCAACCAGAAAAGGGTGGAGTGCCCTCTCAGGCTCAGGAATGAGTTCTTGCCCCAAGTGGAGGAGTTCAAGTATCTCGGGGTCTTGTTCATGAGTGCTGGGAGAAGGGAGTGGGAGATTGACAGACGGATGGGGGATGCTTCCGCAGTGATGCGGACGCTGCACTGGTCTGTTGTGGTGAAGAGGGAGCTTAGTGGGTGGCTGTAGCTCAGTAGGTAGAGCAGGTCACCTACTGATTGGAAGGTCAGCGGTTCGATTCCTGGCTACTCCAGGCTACATGCCAATGTATCCTTGGGCAAGATACTTAACCCCAAGTTGCTCTCCGACCGTTCTGTCGGAGTATGAATCTGAGTGAATGTTAAATAATTAAAGCACTTAGCTTAATTAATTAATCATGGAAGTGCTTGTATGAATGGGTGTGCATGGGTAAATGTAAAACGTGTTGTATAAGCGCTTTGAGTGCTCATATCTGAGTAGAAAAGCGCTATATAAGAACTAGTCCATTTACCATTTACCATTTAGTGTAACAGCGAAGCTCTCGATTTACCGGTCGATCTACGTTCCTACCCTCACCTATGGTCACGAGCTCTGGGTAGTGACCGAAAGAATAAGATCGCGAATACAAGCAGCAGAAATGAGTTTCCTTCGAAGGGTGGCTGGCCTCTCCCTTAGAGATAAGGTGAGGAGTGCAGCTATCCGGGAGGGGCTCAGAGTAGAGCCACTGCTCCTCCACATCGAAAGGAGCCAGTTGAGGTGGCTCGGGCATCTGATTAGGATGCCTCCTGGCCGCCTCTTGGGTGAGGTGTTCCGGGCATGTCCCACCGGGAGGAGGCCCCGTGGTAGACCCAGGACACGCTGGAGGGATTATATCTCTCGGCTGGCCTGGGAACACCTTGGGGTCCCTCCGGATGAGCTGGAGGAGGTGGCTGAGGAGAGGGAAGCCTGGGCTTCTTTGCTTATGCTACTGCCCCCGCGACCCGGCCCCGGATAAGCGGGAGAGAATGGATGGATGGATGGATGTTTATGAACCCCAACAATCACATAATCCCATACTAATTTCACTACATGCATGTGTATGTGACAATAAAAAGTTATTTGTTGTTAAAAACACAGTGGGAGAGACCAAATTTAATCATATGTAATAGTGTCATGTAAAAACAATGAAAAACATGTATTAATTTTCTGAATCAAATTTAACAGCTTTTACTGTTACTGTTCTTTCTGTTCTTCATCTTTTAGTTTGACATTTTGGTTCGTTCATGAGCCAGATGATTGGACAAACGAAGATCCTGATGGAGAGGACTGTGCAAGGACATCACCTATTTATTGGTTTGATAAATCCTGCAAAGCACCTCAAAGAAGTATTTGTGAGAAACCAGCAGTGGCTCTATGTGCTTAAAATTCAGTTCACCATAAAAAAACAAAAAAACAATGAGAGTAGAGGAGACAATGAGGCTATTTTTATAAAGTTAATGCTATAGACATTTAAAACTTTTGGAAATGTTTAATGGAAAAATACAGTTCTGTAAAATTACTGTATATAATGAAATAAATGTGACTAAATATTGTGTATGTTTTCTTATTAATCTATTATGCACTAAAACACCAATGTCAACAATGTCTGTTTTTCTTACTTTTATTCATAACTTAAGAATTTACAAAAACAATTTCCTGGAAATTATGGGATACCTTTGATCCAACCTTTATAAGATGCAACGGCTGAAAGACACAGATCAACACTCATCTGGAAGGTTCCGTCATTGTTGGGGCGGATCTCTCCTTTGTGCACACCTTCATGAAGCTCCTCCCCATCTTTCTTCCAGAACATCTCGGCTCTGTTGGGATAGAAACCTGTAACGTGGCAGGTGATGGGAGAGGAGGAAGACCTCTGGAGGAGAGACACTGAGGAAGAACTGCAGACACTGCACGAAAAGAGGGATTTTCGACCCCGTATACTGACGTGAGCACCGCTAGTACACGACAGCTTATGGGGCAGCGCATTTGCGTTTGTCTGAGTTGTGTACGTACGTCCTCCATTGTCGTACCAGGAAAGCAGTGTAGACAAAGAATGCCATTCAGTCTGAACGGAAGAGAATGACAGTCCTACGAAGGAGTATTAGGGCCACACTGAGAAAAAAAAATTAAATTGTGCATTTCGAGAATAAAGTCGAAATTTCGAGAAAAAAGTTGAAACGTCAAGACGTCGTACAGTATTACATCCCACAGGCCCCACAAATTAGGTCATTTCAATATAACAGCCAGTTTTCATTTGCATTTTTAGGGATTTTATATTCAGGCTTTTCTTCCACTACCATTTGGAAATGCTCTATTGTAAAAAATGTCAATCTATTATTTATGATAGTATATGACAATCAGGGGTGAAAGTAGTTTTAAATTCTTGCCGGTACTATGACAAAACACACACACATATATATATATATATATATATATATATATATATATATATATATATATATATATATATTAGGGGTGGGACTCGATTAAAAAAATTAATCGAATTAATTACAAGCTTTGTAATTAATTAATCGAAATTAATCGCATTTTAATCGCATTTCAATATTTGACATGATAAATATTAATTTAAGTTTGGTTGATGAATAAATCAATATACATAAGCTTAAACTTCAAAATTTTGTTCATTTTCCCACCAGTCTACTACACAGACCAATGAAGGGTGGAAGTGCTCCTGTGATAAGCAAACTCCTGAAATTAAAGTTAAGCATCATAACTGGATAGTTTTATTCAACATTAATGTCTCACTTAATCTAGTTGGAAGTTAATCATTCACTCAGCTGTATTCCTTGATGTTGTTATGCTTGTTTTAACAGCTTATTTTGAATTAAAGACTTAAAATTAAACCACAAAAAGGAGAAAAAGTTCGTTCTCCGTTTAACAGCTGTTTTTACACAGCTGTGCTTCGCACTCACGGTTGCTAGGCGACATGAACTACACAGAGGTGACAGCAGCTGATATGAAGGATAGCCGCTCACTTCCGGCCTTTGTGGTGTTCGTGGGCTGCGAAAGACGTGGGCCGGGTCCTTCGAAGGATGCGGCCCCTAATTTGGACATTGTGCGTCGATATAATCTGTATGCCGGGAACTCGCGCACTGAGAAACGTTCCACGGTGCAAAGTGCGATTAAAATGCGTTAAAATTTTTAACGCGTTAATTTCCCCGTAAATAATTAATCGAAATTAACGCGTTAAAGTCCCACCCCTAATATATATATATATATATATATATATATATATATATATATATATATATATATATATATATATATATATATAATATGTGTGTGTGTGTACTATTGCCTGCCTGGATAAGGCAGAAATTAGAATCAGTTGACAATGTAAATGAAATCTCTGGTCATAAGCAGTGTTTTCAATCTGTGCTGTGTTGTTGAACTTGAGCAGAATAACATGAAACACAATTAGTGAATCTCTCTTTGCGTTTAATTGGGATATTTTAAAACGAGCACACTGACATTAAGCGTAGCGGTGAACGTTTTAACCTGTTAACTGGCCAAACCAAAATCACCTGAAAAAAACTTCACCCTCTGGTTATTACTGGCTCTAGAAAACCCATGTCGCTACCTTTTAACTGGCCATGTTCTGTCCGGTATGTAGTGCATTTTATATGGAAGGCTAGGCCCTCCCATTTTGATTGACACTTCATTACCCCAGGGGGGCAGGGGGGGAGGAGGCAACCAGCAGGGAGCCGCCGGGAGGCAAGGCTACTGTGGGGCTGACTCAAACTCCCTCCTCAGCTAACAGTTCTGGTAAGATGTAGAGTTCATCAGCAGCTAGGTCAGGGATCAGTCCAACACAGGTCAGAAGAAGACAGGACGGCGGGGGGGGGGGGGGGGTGGGGGGGGGGGGGGGGTAGAGCATCTGTTTACAAACATCCAGGAGACAATTTGATAAGCGGCAGTCCAAGAATGCCAGGGAGCCAAATTCCTGATTGTACGACTTGTTTTGGTACAGACTGTACTGATTAATTTGTTGACAGCCTTCAGTCTTACTGGCACCTCTCTGTGGCGAAAAAAATCCAATTCATCCAAATCTTCTTGGTTCATTCCTTCGCCATGCAGAAACAGATGCATACATCTCCAAGATCTTACCCCTCAGAATCAGCTCCAGAGATACAGAGTCTGAGTTTGAGTCTGTACCCTTACTGCATTCCCGTCATAAGCAGCCTTACCAAGGCCAGACAGCTGCCTAGACTTCCTGAATTGCAACTACAAGCCAGGTATCTCCAGGTCCAATTCGGAGAAACCCCAGTGTCAATAAGCCAAATGTGTGTGTATTCCATTGACAATATGGCCAGGCACGTCATCTTCCACACCACACAGGAACTATAATGTAGCCAGCTGGAATGTCAATTAATAAGAGGGAATAGGGGTCTCCTTCCCCCAATCTCCTCATGGTGAAAATTTGATCAAAACAATGGTGTTGAGAGACCAGCTGACCAGATCCATAATATAATTCCAGTTTAGAAGTTGTGTGAAGAGAGGCTCTAAAGCAGCAAAGCAGGGAAAAAGGAAGGGCTGGGGAGAGAAGAAAAGTGCGTCCATCTCCGCTGAGAGCTGAAGAAAAAAAAAAATATATATATATACCGTACACACACATTCACTCACCCACCCATACTCACGAAGATTGTGACAAATACTCAAAGACACACATCATCCATTGCTACCCACCCTCTGAAGATGGGGCGAGTGGAAACCACCCCAGGGCCAACAGCGACCCAAGACGCTGCCAGCCCAGTCCCCAAGGAACCACCTGACCACTAGCTTAACAAATCAGAACCAGGGCCGGGGGCAGAGCAAATGACCGGGCCCTTTATACCCAAATAACAAAGCTCATCATAACATTATTTCACACATACACATGCCCAGAACAGCGGGAATGTGTATGTTATGAAGTGCCACTCATGTTAGCTTAGTCCGTAAAAATGCTCCACCTAAGGCCTTTAAGGCCATTTCACACTGGATGTGTTGGCGTAAAAACGACACGAAATTCCAAATCTTTCAGATGCGAACCTGTCGTGTAACCTACATACACACCAGACGCGTTGTGTTTTTGCGGAATAGATCGCCCTCATAAAACGCACTGTGAAAGAAAGGAAGTCGGACATCAAGTGATGATGTAATAAGGTTGTGATGTTTCTAAACAAGAGAAGGAAGAGAAAAGGCAACCTGGAAGAAGAGAGCCAGCTGTCCACTGGCTCAATAGGCACCCCGACCTCCCACACCCCAGCACAGGGCAGGGGGAGGTGAGCCCAGGGTTGTGGTGACAGCATCCCGGTGCACTGCAGCACCTGAGACTGGTGCCACCGCACCCACGGCAGAGGGCAGCCAGCTCACACTAGACGCCCATTCACTCGACAATAGACACAAACAAGCGACAGGACATACTGGCCTGAGTTGGAAATACAGTGCCCTGTCCCTCCCAACCACCCCACTGTGGCTGTAGAGTTCATCAGCAGCTAGGTCAGGGAGATCAGTCCAACACAGGTCAGAAAAAGACAGGACAGCAGGGGCTGAGGGACATTGGTTTTCCTTGCTATTTGTGGTATTTGCAATGTTGGGTTATTTCATGTTTACTGTTCTGACTTTGAGTAAAGATGATCTATTTTCTTTTGTTGTTTGTTGTTTGTTATAGAACTGTTGGACCATCTGAGCTGTGCATTTGTGAGTGGGCCCAAAGCAATCCACACTGTAAAACCTAACAGTATTGTTAACAAGGTTTCCTGATTTACTCATTTGACTCATTGAACGCATCACCATCCCATAATAGTTGTTTTCTCGCAGCCCATCCCATAATAGTTTCCTCCTCACGTCGGAACAGGACTTCGCTTCGGAGCTCACTGTTCGCTCTCCTTTAGTTGGACCAGTACCTTCAAATAGTTGCTAAAATAGTTACTATTTTCACCTCAGTGGAGGACTATCTTGCCGGGACAGTCATGGGTTTTGTATCCTCAATGTTTATGCGTCCATGAGACTAAACCATAAACTTCACTATAAACATAAACATCATTATAAGCATAACCCTCATCCCAAAGGAATAAAGAGTGGCATGAGTGTAACTGACGTCTTCTCTCATCTGTTCTGGCCGGACAACCTGGGGAGATTGAGGATCTAAATCAGTTGCCTTTTACAATCCTTTAGAGGTCACAAGTTTGGATTATTTTCCATCACCTCTTTTACTAGTATATCTTAATAAAAGAAGTAAGTTTATTTAACTTAATCTGCTGAAAAAGTTGGAGTCACTCGTTCCATAATTTAATGTAATTAAAAATGAATTGTTGAAGTTCTAACTCAGTTGTTTTGAGTGTTTAAAGTTGTGGTAATATATTTCCATTCAGCTCCACTGACTCATTTTCTTGGAGTTTACATTATACTGTATGATTGAAAAAATGTAACACCACTTCATTTTACGTCTTTCAATTGTTGCTTCTATTTCAGTTTTTAAATGATCACATACCAAATATGTATGCAGATAATTATTAACAATCTGCCAAAATGCCCCCCGCACACACACACACAAAGGAAAAAAAATGGCAGTCATGTTATGTTTCCTTTTAATCAAATCAGAGCATTTTTGGCTTTATTCATTCAAGCTGCCTTAACACAAAATATCTGAGTTACTTTTACTCATAATGAGTAATTTTTTTCATGCTTTAAATGTTTGATTTCATGAACTTGAACAATTTGGTTTCCTCAAATAATTTGAGTTGAACTAACTCATTAGGTTTAACAGTGCACTAGAAGTTACACTGTAACTTCTAGAAACCTGGCAGGAGTAGTATTGTGCATATTTCACTGTTTAATAAGTATAACTCTGTGGGGTTTCTTGCAGTTGAGGTGGGTTTTGTTTTCTAATTTAAACAGGAAGACTAACCACCATATTTTATATATTTATATACTGTATTTATAAAAATATTTTTATAGAGACAGAAAGTGAAGATAAAAATATGGAGAAACAGCTCAGACTGAGTTTACTGTGTGTTAGAGTTTGAGACAGCAGCAGATCCTGGGGGGAGCTGACCTCAGGTCAGTTTGTTATTGCATAAAAACTGTTTTTGCTGCAGTTCATGACAGTTCAGTTTATGACCATTTAATTTTTTAAATAATCATACAGTAAAAATGAAATCTATTGATGGAGTAGGACCCTCACTTCATTCAGACATTTTCCATCCACAGTGTGTTACGTGTCAGCAGCTTCATCCAGATCAGTGTGATGTAACAGTGATGCCATAAGTTATTAAATATGCTTCAAAATTGAATCTAATGCTGGTAAATTAAGCAGACTTTACTTTCACTTTCATTAATAACCTCCTTGACTCTGTTGAGCCCAGATATAAGTGACGCTGGCATTCAGGACTTCTCATTGGCTCAGATGCAGACTTGATAGTAAAACTGAACTGTTTTTTTTTTTTGTTTTGTTTTGGTTTTTTTTCCTTCCTCGTTTCATCTTCAGCTCCAGCCTGGAGCTCGGAGGAGATACGCGATAAATAAAATGTAGCTGTTAGTTTATCAAATGGCTTTTGGCTTTTTAATGAAGCCTTTTCTGTTTCTTTTTCTCGTGGAAATACGTGTCGCGGCGGGAGGTGAGTTAAACATTTTTGTCAATCAAAGCCTGTGTCGTTTTCATGGCCTACAATATATACACAGCAAAAATATACGCCCACAAACCCAAAAGGTTATGGTGACCTATCTTAACATGCCCATGCACTCCGGGAGGAATAGCCAACATCCCACAGACTTCTCTGCGCCGCAGATGCAGACACGCTAGATACTGAGCGCTATATGTATATTTGTATGTATTTATATATATATAAAATCTGAACACTGGCTGCTGTTGAAGCCTGAAATTATACTAAGTGTATACACAAATTATAGTACTACACTGTTGATTAGTTATGAGATGAAATAGAAAAACTGTTTATATTTTTGTTGAGTGTATAAACAGAAGGACCGTCGGCGTTCACGTCTCTAGTACTGATGGAAGCTTATTTACGCCAATTAAAAAAAAAAAAAATCGCCAACCGGTGTTGTTGTTTTTTTTAAACACCATAAAAGTAACAAACATTAAAATATCATTATTAATCAATACATGCCATTATTCTGAGAATGAAAACGGGATCCTGAGGGGCCGTACTGGCTAATGATACATTACAATACAAATAGCAGTTATCCTCTGTCTTCCCAGGTTTTAAATCTGTGGTCATTCTTGCTTGGTATAAAATTGTTATCATAGGGAACCCAATATACTATCCCAACCTCAATATATATATATATAATATATATATATATATATATATATATATTATATATATATATATATATATATATATTAGGGCTGGGACTCGATTAAAAATATAATCTAATTAATTAGCAGCTTTGTAATTAATTAATCGGAATTAATCGCATTTCAATATTTGACATGATAAATATTAATTTAAGTTTAGTTGATGAATGAATCAATATACATAAGCTTAAACTTCAAAATGTTGTGTATTTTCCCACCAGTCTACTACACAGACCAATGAAGGGTGGAAGTGCTCCTGTGATAAGCAAACTCCTGAAATTAAAGTTAAGCATCATAACTGGATAGTTTTATTCAACATTAATGTCTCACTTAATCTAGTTGGAAATTAATCATTCGCTCAGCTGTATTCCTTGATGTTGTTATGTGTCACGCTTGTTTTAACAGCTTATTATGAAAATTAAACCACAAAAAGGAGAAAAAGTTCGTTCTCCGTTTAATCAGCTGCTTTTACACAGCTGTGCTTCACACACGGTTGCTAGGCGACATGAGCTACGCAGAGGTGAGGGCAGGTGACGCTGATATGAAGGCTAGCCGCTCACTTCCGGTCTTTGCGGTCTTCGTGGGCTACAGTACGTGGGCCGGGTCCTTCGAAGGATGCGGCCCCTGAATTTTTGACATCGTGCGTCGATATAATCTGTATGCCGGGAACTCGTGCACTGAGAAACGTTCCACGGTGCAAAGTGCGATTAAAATGCGTTAAAAATTTTAATTCGTTATTTCCTCGTAATTAATTAATCGAAATTAACGTGTTAATATATATATATATATATATATATATATATATATATATATATATATATATATATATATATATATATATATATATATATATAATATATATATATATAAATATGAAAAAATCTGCAGTAAATCTGTTAGACATTGCTGGAGAGAGGAGCCAAATGCAGGATGCAAAAGAAACTTTATTTTACAAATAAAAAAATCTGAATAAGAAGTTTTGGACAAAACTGGCAGGAGAAACCATTACATTCTTTTCTTTTTTTTTTTTTTTTTACAGAGAATTACTCACTAAAGTATTACCACACTGCGTTTTATGGAAGAATGAACAACCCAGAATTTTTTACTCTTCAGATGGTTGATGATGTTCAGATAAATCACTGGGACAGCATCACCAACAAAAAAGTGACCAAACAGGAGTGGATGAAGAGCATCACAGAAGAGGATCCACAGTACTGGGAGAGTCAGACTGAAGTCTGTGTGGACCAGCAGCAGTGGTTCAGAGACAACACTGAAATGATAAAGAAGCACTTGAACCATACTGAAGGTTTGTTTTACTTTTTATCAGTAACAAGACTGTAAAACTTCCTCTGACTGCTACTGCTGGGTTATTAAACCTGACTGAAAGGAGAGGAAAACAGGTTTAAAGGTTTAAACAGAGTAGCTCTACTGTTTCCTTATCTCAAAATAAATGTGCAGTAGCACTAATAATAATACCAGGAGAATATCAATTGACAACAGTTTTGAAGTTCAGACAAACATTTTATCATTACTAAACACACACACACACACACACACACACACACACACACACACACACACACACACACACACACACCTTAAAAAGAAAAAGATAAATTGTGGATCAGCGGTTCTTTGTGGAAAGATGTGATGCATTATTAGCTGAATGTGCTGTGATCTCATTTATTGTATTCTGTCTCTCTGTTAGATACCCTCACCTTACAGTACATGTACGGCTGTACCTGGAATGATCAGACTGGTGATGTTTTTGTTTATCAAAAATTTGGCTATGATGGAGAAGACTTATTAGTTTGGGACATCGGGACAAATTCATGGGTCACTGCACAGCAGAAAGCACATCAGACTAAAGTCAGGTGGACCATGAAACAGCTAAGTTGGAGCACACAAAGAAGTACCTCACCAAGGACTGTCCTCAGTACCTGAAGAAGTATGTGGACTATGGGAGGAGCTCTCTGAAGAGAACAGGTAAAATCACATGACCAGATTTTGTGTTTAAGTAATGTGGCATTAAAACAAACACTGTTTAGTTTCTTTTTTCTTCATCTCTATGTCTCCCTCTATCACTCTCACTTCATCGCTTTTTGTCTGTCATGATTTCTTTGTTTACCTTTCCATCATCTTTGACACATCCCTTCATAACTTGTCTCTCACTCTCATGTCTTTTCTTATATCTTTACTCATCTCTGTAATGTTTTCCAGTACTTTACATTTGTCTTATAGTAATCTATGTATGTAAGCCATTTAAACTGCATTACATCAGACAGAAATGGAAATATTAGCATTTGTCAAGCAAAGTGTGGATGTGGACCCCTTACACAGACTTGAAAACAGATTTAACAAAAACAAAGCTTTATTTGAGAAAGCAGAAAGTCGGAACAGCAGCCAAAACACAAGCCAACAAACTCAAACTGGAAGAACAACAGAATGCAAAAATACTATGACACAACGAAGAGCTGTGACAAACGCAGGCCTTAAATATACACAAGCCAATCAAGGGAAGTGGACACAGCTGAAACTAATTAAATGAGACAAGAAAGTAAAACTCAGGCACAAGAGCACAAGACTATCAAAATAATACATGAAGTAGCTAAACAGGGAACACTAACAGGTGACAGAGACTTAACTAAACACAGGGAAGGCAGGATAAAGTCAAAGAAGGAATGCAGCACCAACACCTATAACCACAAACAGAAACTAGATAAAACTATTAGAACTCAAACTGCAGGATTACTATAAATAAACTCAACCTATAAAAGAGATACAACAAACGCTCTGAAACAATACACGAAATCAAACAAACTGAAGATATTTAAAAATAAACTTGAAAGATCAGAACACACAAAACACTGGGTACAGAACCAGGACCATGACAACATGCAGTTTTTACTTATAATAAAAGCAATAAACTGTGTTTCTCTTTGCTTTTCAGTTCCTCCCTCAGTGTCTCTGCTCCAGAAGACTCCCTCCTCTGACATCACCTGCCACGCTACAGGTTTCTATCCTGACGAAACCAAAATGGTCTGGAGGAGAGATGGAGAGGAACTCCATGAAGGTGTGGTCAAAGGAGAGATCCTTCCCAACAATGATGAGACCTTCCAGATGAGCATTGACCTAAATATTAGTTCTGTTCCACCTGAAGACTGGAGGAGGTATGACTGTGTGTTTCAGCTCTCTGGTGTGAATGAAATCATCACCAAACTGGACAAAGCAAAGATCAGGACCAATGAAGGTAAGATTTAAACCTGAGGTGTTGAAGATGGCAAACCCACTGTGATTAATAGCTTTTGTTAATACAAATTTCTCTTATTATTTTGTGTTGAAGCTGATAATATACACTCAAATAAATTATATACTCAAAAAAATTAAAAGAACACTTTGAAACACATCAGATCTCAATGGGGAGAAAATCCTGCTGGATATCCACACTGGTATGGACCGAGTAATGTGTTAGGAATGAAAGGAGGCCACATCGTTTGATGGAAATGAAAATGCTCAACCTGCAGAGGCTAAGTTCAAAGATGAAAATCAAAATGGTGCTCAGTAGTTTGTGTGGCCCCCACATGCTTGTGACCTGACAACGTCGGCTCCTAATGAGACGATAGATGGTGTCCTGGAGGATCTTCTCCCAGATCTGGACCAGGGCATCAGTGAGCTCCTGGACAGTCTGATGTCCAACCTGGTGGTGTCAGAAGGACCGAAGCATCATGTCCCAGAGGTGTTCTATTAGATTTAGGAAAAAAAATTAGGGGGGGTGAATCTGACTTGAAAAACATGTACAGGTCAAAAAGTGTGAGAGGTTCATGTAACAGTAAGAAAATGTCAATTTTATCTTTGTTTTCTAGAGGGGTAAATCCAAATTCATCATTTTTGTCAGTCAAAGAACAAAAAATTTGAATGTTCTTTTAAATAAGACGTCATTTTAAATAAATGATCTGTTATTTACTGAGTTTCTAAACAAGTTGTTTGTTTTTTGTTTGCTTTTAGCCTCGGCAGCAGCACATCTCATCACCATTGTCATCTCCACTGCAGCCTTCATTGTCTTCATTGGATGTGTGATCGGATTCATTATTTACAAAATTAAATCTGGTGAGACGACCAAAATATCCAAACATGATTTTAGTTTTTGATTCTTTGTTCAGATTTCAAACTGAAACAAGCTTCAGGTCCTCGTACAGTAACAGTACAGTGTCATTATAATATAACAGTATTATCATAGTGAGAGCAGGTAAAGTAACAGAGAGGACTGTAAAGCAGTTGGAGTGAGGGCTGGAGGGGTCAGTGTTCTTCTATTACAGCTGTGACCACTGACATGAGTTTCATTGTTTTTACAGCTGAGTCTCCTCAACATTATAAGTACAGTTTACATTCTGAGCAGAATCAGAGACTCTGAAATTAAATGCATGCTAACAATGCAGACTGTAAGCAATGTGTTCATAAATTAATGTCAGCATCACTAAAGAGCAGCTCAGCTGGGTGCTGAATTTTTCATCTTTTCATTTTTCATTATTTTTTTGTAGATAAGAAGACTCCACCTAAGTCTGCAGAATCACAGAGCCTGACAGGTATGTGTCTGTCTGATGTGCATAATGTAATTGGATTGGAGTATTTTTCTTATATCCCATAAACCTAAATTTCCCCTCTGTGGGACAATAAAGGCTGTTTCTTCTTCTTCTTAATAACTGCAGATGTAATGGCTTTATTTTAAATTTGTGTTCCTATCAAAGTTGACAAAGGTTTTCACACTTTCAGGTATTGAATCAAAGCAGCTGATAAACACAGTGATCCTCGTCCTGTGTTTGTGTTCATGTTGTTAAATACAGAAACTCCTCCTGTCTGCATTTAACACTGACATCAACAGATCAGACTCATTGTTTCCTTGATCATTGGTAATTATTTTGTATTTGTTCTCCTCAGGTTCAACAACTTCCTCAGGTTCAACTTCCTCAGATTTACCAACTGTAACTGTCACACATGGTAGAGTCTCTATAGTACACCCAATGTAGCTTTGTGTGATACAGCATGTTTTTATCATCATCTTGTGCTTTTGCAACTTTCTACTTTGAGACATTTTGAGTTCTTGAAACATTTCTGCACCGTTCAGCTGCTCTGACTCAGCAGCTGAGACTTCAGGTATAAACCTGCCATCACCTTCATGTTACACATGATGCTTCTTCCTGCAGTTCACTGTTTCCAGGTTACAGTTTTATCTCAATGAAGCCTCCTCAGAGGGAACAACAGAGATGCTGAAAGCAGCCTTTGACCAAGATTTAGATGTAATAAGACAGACCTGCTACTATTTCTAACTGAACTAATCATTATGACAGTGAACATCTCCTCACCTGCTGTTTCTTGTGTTGTAAGAAACAGAGTGCTGCCACAATTATGGCTTCCATGCAGGGATTTTAAATTGTATAACTGGTGACGTTTGTGTGGAGATAGTCGTGGCCCAGTGGTTCAGAAAACTGTCCTTGTGTTTGTGTGAAGGCTCATGTTGAGTTTTGTATTTCAGCCTTCAAGCTGAGTGTTTGGTTTCTTCTTTCTTTAGTCTAATTGTACCAAAGAGGGTTTAAACTGCAGCAACGTACATGCAGTCATCTTGGTGCTGTATCAGTGTGTTGGGGTTTATTTTTTATTCAACGAATAAAATGGCAAATGTTTAAAAGTAAACTCCAGGAAATTAATTAATAAGCAGCGGCTGAAGCAAATAATGGACAATTAAATAAATATATTAGACAGAGAGCAGACAGATGGGAGACCAGTGGTCTCCAGACTAACTTCACGGCCTTTGGGAGATATGTTTAACTTATCCTCAAAGGTTTTGACAAAACATGAACATCTGTGTCTAAGGAGGGAAGGGTGTGTGGGGGCCACTGC
This sequence comes from Archocentrus centrarchus, assembly GCF_007364275.1. NCBI lineage: Eukaryota > Metazoa > Chordata > Actinopteri > Cichliformes > Cichlidae > Archocentrus > Archocentrus centrarchus. The sequence goes on from NC_044356.1 coordinate 7,805,561, forward strand.
TCCCTAAAGAGAATAAAGCTGCCATGTCATGATTAGGAACATGTGAGGGAGGAAGGCAGGTGTGTTTTTTTTAAGCGGAGCTTTTATTGCTGATTGGAGAAGCTTGTGCCACGATGCTGGAACCAACCATGGACGAACCAATCTGAGAAGGCCAAGTCTAAACCACGGCTCTCTCCAACTGTTGTTGAATTGATGGTGCTTGTAGTATAAAACTGTATGTCTAGCTAGAGATTTCGCTCTTCTGTGGAGGGGAGCACAGGCAGCTGTTTGGAAGACCCTCAACCGATTGCTGTGTAAACACAATTCATCTGATTCTTTAATATATTCACAAAAAAAAAAAAACACACACTGACAAATGCTTTTTTTAAAAAAGCCTTAATTTTCTAGTTTTAACACTTTGAATTTTCTAAACACGCCTCATTGATGAATGCTGAATCTTTATCTGAACAGCAGAAACAGAGAATAAACTGTTTCTGTTTTGAAATGGAAGAAGACTTTTTTTTTTTTATTCCAGCCAAGACACAACATGTACAAAAGACCCCTCACAACACAAATAAACCAAATATTTACTTTTGTCATAGAAATAAATGAGTGATGTCATGAATATTTTTCTATGTGAAATTTCTCAGATTAATTTGTATAACTTTATAATGTAGGTGCCTGCAGGCCCTGAAGAAGAAAGATTATGTCTGTAGTAATGATGTGTTTATTTATCACAGTGGGGGGTCTGAGTGTGAATATTATCATGATTCACTTTTAATGCTACTTTCAGCTCTCCTTTATTGCAGCCTGTAGCTCTGCAGGTTTGATTTGGGAGAGTTTTCCTTCACATGATCCAAAATTAAAGGGGAGTTGTGTCTCCATTTGGAATTGAACCAGCAACTTTTTGCTTGCTCCTGATTTATGTGCACTTTACGATTACTGATTTTTAATAAGCACCAACATGAGTTTCGGAATTAATCAAATCTATAATTGAAAGATGGATATTTTGCTGTAGTGTATAAATAAGGTATTAAAAAAACAGGTTTAGATTAGATTGCTTTATTGTCACTGAATGCTCAGCGAAATTACCATTGCAGCTTCCGTTAAAAAAAAAGACATAAATACACTATGCATAAACAGAAACAATAGTAAACAATACACAATAAGTTAGAATAAAATAAAATAAAATAAGATGTGCAGAATAGTTGCAGGAAGGAAGTAATTTCCAGCCTCCCCTTATTAAGTGATTATGTGTGCAACTGCAGAGGGGAGTAGGTGTGTGGCGGGGGGAGGCGGAGTGTGAGAGTGTGAGTGCAGTGTGTGGCTGTAGTGGGGGGGGGTGAGTGTTGCTGGTAGGGTAGGTGTCTGGGTGTGAGTGACTGCAAGTGAGATTAGGTGTGTGAGGTTTGTGTG